>NW_007577902.1:380068-452026 GCF_000690725.1 Stegastes partitus
ATAGATAGATAGATAGATAGATAGATAGATAGATAGATAGATAGATAGATAGATAGATAGATAGATAGATAGATAGATAGATAGAAAAAGTAAGTAAATATCTGTTTTTAAAAAAATTAAAACTAAATACAATAAACCTGTGCAACTATACAGCCACATGCAAAAATACAAATTACTATTTGTAAAAATACAGATTTTTGATGTGGACAATAATTGTACTTTTGACCATTTTTGTTTGTTTTTCGTCAACAGGTAGCATGTAACTTCTTTCTTATTTTACTAGACATCATCTGTAATTTTAAAAAAACTAAACAAAAAAAACAAGGAAAGCCTGTAAAATAACAATTTTTTAAAAATTACCATTTTTAAAGCCAAGTTTCTTTAAATTCATCATAAATTTCTGTAAATTATTATATTTTTTTGGTTGATTTAAATTCAGTGACAAGAGTGTAATTTCACAGTAAAAAGTTATAAGAGTACAAATTTCCATTTTTGAAAACAGATTTTCAATGTGGACGTTACTTAGAGATTTGACCTGTTTTCTTTACAGTTAACGTGTAAATGACTTCCTTTTTTGTGATTTCTAATAATTGTTATCTGTAATTTAACAAACACAAACACCTATAAATAAACAGCAAATTGCTCCAAAAATTACAACTAAAAACTGTTACAAACTGTAGATTTTGCTTTACGGATACTAACAAACACCTTAACTGTCTACTTCTGTACAGAGCTACAGTTATAGTATACATAGTTTTCCTGCTAATACTGACAGTTCCAAAACCAACTAAACTAAAAAAAAAAGCTGTGCAAGTTGACTGGGGGATGGAAATGTCAGCCATAGTAATTCTCATGACTTTTCCTATTACACCACCAACTAAGGGTTCAAATTTTAAGTGAAATGAAGTGTCTAGAATGGATTTCTTTGAAATTTGAATCAGACATTGATGACTGATTGAAGAATAAAGCACAATAACTTAAGTTATGTCTGTACTTCTACTCTTCTTTGCACCTGTTTTACTGTAAAATATATCAAATTTTCCAAATATGCAGCTTGAAAGACAGCGTAGCGGGCCAAGAGCATGTTTTTTAAGGGAAATAGCGTGGTGAGAACCCTGATGTGGTTTATATGGTGCAGCTGTGGTTGCAGTTAATGGAGACTTGTTGAATTGTTTTAACTGGGTTTCTTGCTTTCGTAACGGCATTCATTCTCGCTACATTAGATACCTGTCTGCAACGTAAGGTCCTGTTATGCTGTCTTTCTGCATAATACTGATGGCCATGGCATCATAATCATGGTGTTAAGAGATGGTTTGACTCAGGTAGGACACCACTGAAGGCCAAGAAGTAAAATGCACAGCCCGCCACTGATCAAATGTAACCTTTTCTCAGCATTCTTCTTTTGCCATGCTACTTTCTGCACCAACACTGAACACTGCTTTAAAAATTTGTTTGGTGTTTTTTGGGCTGGCATTAGGTCCCCTATCGCAATAATGAAGTGCGAATTATGTGAATATAAAAGTAATTTGTAAGACAGTGTGTCAGCATGTTATACCCAGCTGTCCTTTGATACTACTTCAATTCAGTCTGAGTTCCTGCGCAGTCAGTGCAGAGTTTGTTATAGCTCCGGTGATGGAGCTCAATCACAGAATTACTAGATTCATTGGCCCATTAGGGAGGGAATGATGGGATGGCACTTCCTGCTTATTAATTGCCACATTTTCATTTCCTTGCCCCTGATACGACACAGGAGGCAAGTTCCCCAGATCCACCGCTAATTGTGTGGTATTCCATCACATCTTGGTGGAGGAAATTCGAGTACCATTGATCAAGAACCACAGCTCCTTCCACTGGATACACCCCTGGTGATGGTGATTAAGGCCAGGAGGAAGAGAAGCAGAACTCAAGCTGAGATGAGAAACTCATTAGTTGTGGGTTAAATCGTTGGCTGCAGTTATGACTCCTCTTGTCCAACATTAGACTCACCAGATGCGATATTCGCATGTTGGAAAGTTCACAGTAAACATCAGTTAGAAGGCAGACCCAGTAATAACTTAGACAGGGGAATTTTTCATAACTGTAGGGACGTAGAAAGGTGGAAAGGTCACATGTGTATGCACTGACTTCCAGGTGATCAATGAGAACCAGATTTCAGTTATTTTATTCAGTATTTATTAAAGGATGCATCATTTACTGTTTGTCTTGCTGAAGCCTTTACACAAGCAATACTTTCCTCAGATATACATGCTCATTAGACTATAAAGCTCCCAATTATTAAGCTAGATAAGCTGGGTAATTCTCATGAAGTAGATGCTGCAGTTTGCCTTTGAATGGAATGGCATAATGACAATGAGATCACTAACAATGGCTCTGAATCATCAAGCAAGGTGAGGAAGTTTTGTACTGAAAGGATTTAAAGTATTTGCATTCAAATACATCAGTCCCTGATTAAAATACTTACTAAGTCTTTGCAAACATTTGGTTGGTTTTTACCTAGTATGTCATCATTGTGAAACCTTCCAAACACGCTGAAACTTTGATTATTCAGCCCTAATAAGCGAGTCTACCATTCACGGCAGTTATAGAATGCCATATTTTAAACCCTCTGTTCACCGCGAGGAAGAATTTAGAACAAAGCCCACCGAATGACGCTCCATTTCATAGCTGTGATTGTAATCGACTCCGGCAAAAATCTGTTATTGTGTGCAAGGTTTCACGAGCCAAATGTTGTTTCTATGTAGTCTTTTTTATCACAATAAATAAAAACTGACTTCAGTCCTGTCGCCTTGCCCACCACTGATGCACAATTGTTCCTGAATGTTCTGCTGCATGAGCACCTCTGTGTGCTGTAAACACTGCTACCTCTCCGCAGCAGAGCAAAACACAAAAGACAAATATGAATTTCCTGTCACACCCTCAGGACACTATGCTTCATTACTTTTGATGATTGTGTTGCTGAAATTGTCAATGAAACCTGTCTAACAGCATAGGGAGAAACTCAGTGGAGAAGCATGTGCAGCTTTTGTAAACACGAGGCAGAGAACAAGGAATGAGGATTCACAGTTATAATCTATGAGGGTGAGGGGACATGCTGTACTGGGCTCATCTAAAGTTGTACAACTAACTACGTTACATTATACAAGGTTTTTGTATTCTGGTCCTTTTGTTGTTGTTTTTTTTTGCTTTCGTACATGCGATTTGTTTGTATGGAGTCAGAGAGTGAGTCAGATTTAGAAAACCCACTGACAGTAACTGAAAAATGTGTGGAAAATGTATTCATGATCAGTTTCGTAAAGGTTGTAGACACACAACAATCAAGTATTTCTACACACATAAACTGGCATTTACAACTAAAAAAAATGTACACACCTTATGCATATGTCAGATCAGCTATACACACAAAAAATTGCTTGTTTAGCTGTTTTTCCCCTGAGTGCTACGTAGATTACAAAATGAACGCAATGTGTAATATTTGAAACATTTTAGGCTTATGCTAGTTTATGAATCATGACCTCTATCAGATTTTTTATATTTACATTACTCCATCGCTGACCTTTGAATTTTATCTTGTGTAACTAAAGTAACCCATTTCATCAAATCTATTTCAATATAAGTGTTACAGCTTAATCATTGATCATTTTTCTGACGTTTGAGGAAGGTGACTGAGATATGATCATTTACAGAAATACTGCTGCTCTGCTGCTGAAGAACCTTGCCAGTGTTCAGAAGAACTTATTCATTGCATTACTGCTACTTCTTTTCCAGTGATTATGAACCACATCTCAGAAGCTGGAATAGCCTAACCTTCCACATAATCAAAACTGCAGTTCTTCTGAGGGTCTTGACTATTTAAATCCCTTGTGTACACGCCTATAGCCAGCTGTGAGGTCACCGAGGTCTAGGGCTGGCGAACTTTTTGACAGCTGAAAATAAAATTTGAAGTTAAGAACAGATGGATTTTAAAAAAGAGTCAGTGGTTGAGAAGCTCTCCTCTGAGACGAGTGCATGCTTGGATCAGTTTAGCCCAGTTATTTAGTGCCCGCTGTGGGTAAGAGCTGTACTTCAGCGGATCTCTATAAACGCTATCAATACCTGTAGACAGCTGATGGCCTGAGTGTGAGCTGAAGAGCAGCATCACATTCACTAGAACACAGTGACTAGTAGACTATTGTCTTTAAGAGGTGTCTGCATCTGTGTAACTGCAATCCTATGAAACATGTTAAATATACGCTGGCCTTGATGATGATGGACTTTTATGTCCTATTGATTAGCTTTCCATGACAGCAATGCCACCAATTAAAGGAACGGCTTATTTAGGTGACAGTATCAATGAAAGAAGGTCTATGAAACATCTTAAAGCTAAATTTGACTCAGCCAAATCAACGTAAATTTATATTTATTATATATATCTTGGCTTGTAGGGGTGCGACTATCAAATGTTTTTCTTTTATAAAACAAACTTTTAAACTGTACCCTGGCTATGACCCTTCTGTATATGCCACTCAAGAAAACATGTGACTGTGTAGTGTGAGTGGTTCTTGCATGTTCCTCTGCTTCCCTAATGTGCAATATCTAAAAGAATTTGTCTAATTTGCTGTTACAAGATCTTCTCATCATCACAGACAATTAATCAACATATAGGTAAGCATTAAGCTGAGCAGTTATTGATGTTACACAATTTCACAGGTTTTGCACATTAATGTCTGTTTTCAGGCTCCAGATGGAGCTGCGCAAAGTCTGACAGATTGCCTTAAGTGTTGTCACTTTGCACAGTGTCAGTTTAATTGTAAAAATTGAGCAGTTCAAAGTGAAAAGTTCAGAGTTTGAAACAAGTGAGCTTACAAGACCTCTGTAACCCGCTCTTCAGCTCTTCTCGAGGCTGTTTGAGAGTAAAGTAGATGCTACTTGCATAACTCACCAGAGTTTGACAGGTCAGTCAATGGTGGAGTTGCATTGTGGGCAATGTAGTTGCGATGTTTTGAAAAGATTAAAAAGAAAGACAGTCTCGCTGGTTGTGCTGCATCGATATTGATCCCTTTATAACCTGCCCACTGTGAGCACAGTGAGGTTATAGGAGTTGTCAAGTGGAGTCAAGGTTTGAGATCCCAGAAGCAGCCACTAACAGAGAACACTGGGCCGGCGTAAGCGTAATATAAAAGACTGTGATTTGAAATACTGTATGCTGTGGTACAAATATGATGATTGTGTGATTAAATTGAAGTAATGATTCTCAAACAGGTATATAACCAGATAATCAGTAGTGTTAAGGTTAAGCCAATGATTCGAAACATTATAATGAATTTAAGATGATTTTGGTGGTTTCCAGTAAAGTTCATGATAAGGTTAAAAGAGCAAGTGAGGATAGTGTCCCTAAAACAGTTCATGTCTAGACATGTCATATGAGGCCACTGTCTGCAAGAAGGTTGAACCCATTGCTAAACCAGTTGATGGTTCCTCTTTTTAGCAGCATGTATCCTGTGATTGCCAGACTGTGCTCTTTGCTATTACCAAATACATGAATCAGATCCTAAAGGTATCACATATATGGGCTAAAGGGGGAGTGCCTCACACAATGTGTGTGTGTAATCAAGTGTATGTGCTCAAGAAAAAAAATTGTGTGTAGCAGTAAACGTGTGGCAGGGGGAGAGTTCAATACACTATAAAAAGGCCTGACAAAGAGACTTCAGACAGAGTTCGTGGGGAGTTCGTGGAGATGGCTCCTGGAGACTGCTCATGATGGAGATCGCAGAGTTCTCCACGGGACATCGTTGGAGCTGAAAACTCCTCCACCGATTGAAGAAGTCCTGATGGGTCTGCAAATTCTCCTCAAGAGGAGCAGCAGAACCCTTTTCTGTGTTCTGCATGAAGAAGTATTCTCTTCCTTCCCCAAATGGATGCAAAAGAACTGCAGATCTGATCGTAGTCGGGACTTCTCATCTCCCCCTGAGACAGGAGGGTTTCGTCCGGGGATCAGGACTCTGTACTGGGTTGCTGCATCACTGAAAGAGGACTCCTCCAGGCTCAGGTCTGAGCAGGGCTGAGTTCATCAGCTATGGCCGGGCTGTTCGGCTCTCCCTCTCCCCAAATTACTTATTAGGTTACTATTTTAGAAAAGGTCAGTTCTATAATTTTATCTCAAATGAACTGTTTTAATCATAGTTTTGGAACATTTTGAGTGAATAATCGAGAGCTGAAGCTGTGCCCCTGCTAAAGTTTTGTAATAAATATATGATCATGCATTTAAAGTTTATTTGGTTTGAAATTTCATTAAGTCATTTACAGTAACTGATGGTAGTGAAAAATTCGTCAGTTGTGTGCATACGATCTTTATAGTGGTTCTTAATGGTTATTCTAAGTCAAAAGTAAAATAGAGCATTTTTAAACATATCCCTGGGGTTGGTTTTGCCAAACCTCTAAATTTATCCTAGCAACTTACCAAGTGCTCGATCCATTAAGAGGAAAGCTGCCACTAACAGGCGTGTCTGGTAGGTGATTTGACTACTGAGGCTACTTAGTTGAGTCAACTATTGGAGAAAGCGGGGTAGATGTCTGGATTAAGGCAGTCAGAAGCTTGGCAAGTTTCCTTGACACCAGCTTAAGCAGTTCTATAGAATCCTATTAGGTCAAGTGCCTGTAGGCAGTTAGAACCTAACCCTAGAAATGGAGAGCTGGACCAATAGCCCTGTACAGGGTTACATCGGCACGGATCAATGCCAAATGAGTGGTAGAGCCTGGCTTATGTGGTTTGGTTTAGAAAAAAAAAAAAAGGGAGGGGGGGGACAGTTTGAAAACCTTAAACAAAGTAAAGGGAAACTGTAAGACAAAACAAATAATTAACCAGGAGAGGACAGTAGCATTATTACTGGGCTGCATGTGTATACTGGGGGTATGAATGTTAGGCTGGTAATTGAAAAGGGGAGTGTATATTATGTTAATTTTCCCTGATTAAATAAGGGCTGAGAAAAGCAGATTGAGTACCTGTTTTTATTTTCAGCTATTGTGCAGCTGTTGGTCTCTCATAGATCATCCTCTAGCCGACAATGAACTTCAGTCTAACCTGCTTTATTCATGCTTTTTTTAAAAACTCACTATTGTCTAGGTCATTTTCATGGGCCCTCAGTAGCAGCCTGGTTCGCCCTTGATGTTAACTCTCCCTGCTGAGATAGACCAGCCTCTAATTCAAACAGGAGCTCGCACAGGTCATGATGGATGGTGCTTTCTTTCCAGTGGCAGCAGGTCACATGAACTAATATCCCACATCCCTCACATGCCTGTGTGTGTAATAACAGACATCGGGTTGTTTCTTTTCCTTCTGTTTAATCCCATTTTACACCCTCTTTCGTTCCTCCCTCTTGTTTCCGTTGTTATCACCCCGAGTCTATTGCTTCCCCTCAGTGGAGAACGGGAAGGTGATATTGTGTGTGAATATCAATACAGCCAGGTTGTGTACCCTTGCAGTCCCCCTGGATAGATGGTCAAGTCAGCCATTTCTCATGTTCACTTTCTTGAGATTTAGTAGAGCAGATTGGTTTCAGGGTTGGCTCTGCACTGATGAGAGGAAAAGAGAGGCTCGTAAATGTGTCCTGAAATGAGAAAGAGAGCAACAAACAGGACCACGGCGGTGCTGCAGGGAGGTGTTTGACCTGTGAATGCTTCTTTACCTGCAGGGGAAGGAGACTGCATGAAGTAATGTTTAATGTCATTCACACAGAATGAGACTTTTAGGAGTGTTTTTGAATTCGTCGATGACTTTTCACATTCATAATATTTTTTTCCCCATTGTAGTTTAACACTGAAGCAATATTGCTATGACAAAAGGGATAAAAAGTCTGAGTTCAGAGTGTGCAGTCCTCATGCAACCTTGATATTTGATGTAACAAATATGAGTGTGTGTTTTCTGCTTGTTGACATTACATACTTTTTGCATTACAGTGTGTCACACTTGGGTTCATCACACAACTGTAGCTCATGCAATCAGTAAAGGGTCATTTTATTTTATTGCAACCTGGGTCATTTCTCCTGGTAGTGTTAACAATAGCTAGGGCTCCATTACATATTTTTATGTGCACTTTCAAGTATTGCATTTCAAAAGTTTAATGAAAATGGGGGAAAAGAAAAAAAATATACTCAGTTTCACTTGTTTTCATGCTCGCTTGAGTGGTTTTTGACTTTTTGAAAAAGAGACACTGGGCATAACAGTAGATGGAACTCATCTCTTCTAAACAAATTCTGATGATGTCAAAATGTGGCCAACACCAGCTGAGTGAAAACATAATTAAAACTTTCCTAACCAACAACCATTCATGAAGGTTGTTCTCCTATAGATGGCCAAGGTTTTGTTTCTTCCTTGAGGTTTTTGGAAATTGGAACAGTAATTTAAGAAACCTATTCCTGCTGCTGAATGAAATGCATGGCTGCAAGAGAAAGTTGTAATTTACTCATTTAGATTAAGCTATTTAAACTATTTAAGTTAAAACATTATTTTTGACGGATGGGGTTTAAGCTACCAGGCATTCAGTAATGATAAATACTTTTGATTCAAGGGGGAAAAAATCAATCTTTTAACTTGATGTAGTTTGCAGGTTCAATATAATTTTAGCGGAAGTTGTCAAAAATGATTTTTGAATTCTGAGTGTGGTTTTGCTTTCAGTTTTGTTTTAGCTTGACCTGTACCACCATCTTCTGATGACACTAGACGAACTAGTTTGTTTCTCCTCGTGCAGCGTGGGTTCTCTCCGGGTTCTCCCACAGTCCAAAAACATGTTAAGGTTAATTGGTGAATTTAAATTGTCCATAGGTGTGAATGTGAGTGTGCTTGGTTGTCTCTCTGTGTAACCCTGCAATACACTGGCAACCTGTCCAGGGTGTCCCCTGTCTTTGCCCTAAGTCAGCTGGGATAAGCTCCAGCTGCCCCACGACCCTAGTGAGGATTAAGCAGTGTATAGATAATGGATGGATGGATAGATAGATAATGGATGGTTGTTGAAAATGTGCATCTCCATTTCCAGAAAAACATCTTAATTTAACTTTGACCTACTACACTTACTATAGATATACATTCACATAGAGTAGTTTTCCTTTACAATAAGAGATTATTACTGAGCTCAGTGGGCTTATTTTCAGGCTTATTTCCAAACTGGATAGTTTAGATAATCTGGCTAGACTTCTGTCTTGTCCACTTCTGTCTTCAAACTGTCTGATCATGTAGCCCCTTATTTCTTGCTCCATCAAACTTCATTGTTGCCATGTTGATGTGTTGAGCTCTCAGCAAATACTTCACTATTATCATTGTTGATTCTGGTCAAAACATTTTTTTTTAAATAGAGCACGAATTGTAATTGCATGAAATGAAATTCTAGTTTGAATTTATAACTCTAAACCATTTCTACCCTGAACTTCTCTACACAGGGATCAGATATGTTATTTAAAAAGCATACAATTGCTTCTGATTTTTAGACACGTTGGCACATTACCTGAAGAGGCCACCTGGGACGACTATGACTGAAATTGTTGTGCATCACTTCTGCTGCATTACACTTGAAAGATCTGCCACTGACAATGTTTAGAACAGGTTCCACAACATCAGTGTCACTAACTCATTGTCAAAAGGCTGTTATTTCATTATTCTCTAATTTACAATTTATAATGTAATGATAAATGGACATTAAAAAAATAAAATAAAAAATCAGTTTTTGCTGGAGTTTTGTTCTGATGAAACAAGGAGACTTACTGTATTTCAAATTTCTCCCAAGTGTCTGTTTGTTCATATGGCCTTTTCTTTTTTCAGTTGGAAATTCTTTTTGGTCTATTTGATGACACCCTCAATTCCTGCTGTTGTAACCAGTTCAGAAAATGCTTGTGAAGCTTGTATATCTGTTTGCAGTGCAGTGCTGTTCTGGAGGAGGAGCTGGTCAGTTTCTCCATCATGCCATGATCAACTGAGATCTGAATTCCTCTCACAATATGTACGAGTGATCCAATTTTTACATATCCCAAAATGGCATTTGATTGTTAAGGAGATTAATTTTTGATGAACGATCTTAGTTTTAACCTCAGTAATAGCAACTGCAGAAAATGTTCAGTTTGCATTAGCAGTCCTTTAAGAGAGCTGTGAGATGACATTACAAACAGTAATGCTGGATTGCATAGATAATTTCCTGGGAATCACTCGCCCATGTAAAGACAATTTGGATTGGGCTCAGATATGGCAGACTGTGAAACCGCTAATGACAACTGCTACAGAGCTAATTTAGTGTAGCTATATTAAATGGCAATTTCTTTAAAAAATGTTTCCCGTAGTATCAGAATGGTGTCGTGAGTTCATGAAAATGTTAAGGGTCATTACTAACATCTTTGGGAAATTTAAAATTTAAATTGTCTGCTGTGTTTTAAGAAAGACACAGAATACAGTGAAGAAGGTGAGAAAAGACCAGTATTGAGCTAAAAACAAACAAGTGTAGAATTGGTATTGCCTCATGCAAGTCCTTACCTTTTTTTTAAATTTCTTCTTCTGTATTTCAACCAGTGCCTGCTTGTTGTGTCTTTGTTTGAGCAATTGTTCAAGTGCCTGACAAAGTGGATTGACATTCTCCAAACTCTGCACTTGTATCTACAGACGGATTATCCAGCGCTGATTCTAGCAGCGTACTATTAGAGCCATTCAGATTCAAGGCAGATTATGTAAACATGTTGCTAAGAGATCTTCTATTAACCTGCACTGTCACACAGCAAATGTGTGCCTGTGACAAAAAGCAATCAGGATTCGGCAGCTTAGCAAATTTGCAGGAGATTTATTTAAATTTGTTGTAGTTAATCCTTTAAAGACATGAAAGGATGATCCGTCCTTATTTAGCAAATGGCTATTTTAAAAAGTTTACATGTGGATGTGTCATGAAAACAAGGTAAATCCTCCCCACAACTTTTGTCTGTATTACCTTGGCTTTGATGTCTGATGAAAAATTAAACCAATTTGGTTTTGTGTGATAACTTTAACCTCATTATAGCAAATATACAGTATATCCTTGTTTTACTGGTGTTGCAAGACCTAAGCTGGTTGTTTTCTTACATTAAAACCACCTGAAAGAAACTTTAGACATTGTTATCTCTGCAATAATAAAAGCAAAGTTGATGCAAGGGAGCACACGCTTCATGTTTTTGCCCGTTTTTGCATTTTAAGTCTTGTCTTGCCAGAATCAAGACAGGGTTGACTTATAGTTCATAATAGGATTTAAACATTTGGAACACTCCTCAGTATTTCCTTTCCTTGAATGCGGACCCTTTAAGAATCTTTTCTGAAGGCTCAGCTGTGTTGCCAGCATCGATGTGTTATTTATTTATTTATTTATTTGTTACGATCTTCTTAAGCCTTGTTCTAGTCGTTCATTAAATCAGTTCTGGGAAGCACTTCAGCTGCTGCATAAGAAACAATCAGCATCAGCTTGCAGGTAGCATTAGCAGCCTGCAGTGACCCTCCGTCTTCAGATACTGCACCTGCTGTGCTGCTTCTTCCTAGGTCGTCTGTTGATGCTGTCCAGCTGTTTTTTGTTGTGTTTTGTTTTGTTTTGGTTTTGGTTTTTTTGGTTTTTTCAGAACAACCAAAACAGTCACAGTGATGTTTTTCTAAAGCCATCTGATTACGCTGAAGTTTTTGGTTGGACATTTTGATTAGACTTCATTTTTTGACACACCTTCAATGGGATATTTAATGGTTAAGACTTGATTTTTGTGTTCAGGTTAGAAATAGGTTTAGCCATAGACTAGATAAAAAATGGACAAACGCCTCCTTTCAAATTGCCAGCAGGGGGATGACTCCTCTGGATGCTAATAGAAGTCAGATTGTATAGAAATCAATGAGAAATGAGCCTACTACATACCTGATTTTTTACCCTAGTAACCACTTTCCTAATAAATGTATAGTCTCAAGTGCTAGTTTCAAGCGTCCTTCAGTGCAGAATGAAGTTCATTTTATAGATTATAGTTCTATTTCGAGTAAACCAGGCATTAAAGCAGTACTACTTTAATCTACCCCTCACTCATCACATCTTGTTTCGAAAGACCGAGATGGCAATGGCCAAAGTCCAAGCTTCCAAACAGTATCCACAAAGCGGTTGGTGATATCACGGTGGCTACATCCATCTTTTACATACACTTTATGGATTTAGCTGATGGGTAGGCATTTAGTTGAAGTGAGTAAGGTTTGAAAAGTCCTCACAAAGACAGAAGTACAAATGTGTGTGTGGCTTGATTGATGGCGTACATGTCCAGTAACGGTGGTCATTTTCTGGGTTTTCGGGGTATTTTTCAGGTTCTCTCATATAGGCGATCAATCTTTATGAAATACATAAAGTGACAAATTACAGTGTACACTCACAAGCCCAAATCAAACCAAGAATAACGCAGGACCTGTGTGATTAAAAACTAGTTCTGTCCCAAGATTGCTCTTGTGATAACGGTTTTAAATGTTTTTCATCACAGCTGTAACAAAGTTGGAAGCTACCGCTTTCAATTCTGCTTCCCATAAGCAGAAATCATTCAGCCAGATTAATTGCTTTGGTTTCATGGTGGCTTTTTGATGCAGCACGTCCAATCCAATTCTGTTTTATTTGATGCCCCTCACAGATCTATCAGGAGCACGCTGCTCCTTCCATGTGTTGTGGAAGCAACAGCAGAGCTTCTTTTAATTAAGAGCAAAACAAGCAGGAGATTGCAACGGAAAAAACTCTTGACTGAATGAATGATTTTTCCACCTGCTTAGGTCTCTGTTTTAAAATGTGTCAGAAGGAAAAAGCAAAGTAATGGCTGCCTGTAGAAGTCCATTTACCAGAGAAAATGGCCTTACAGCACTGTTTTGTACCTCAGTGCATTGTCTAACTACATTTTCAACCTGAACAATTCATTGTTTACTGTTGTTTATCGACCTGTTTGTCACAGTGTATCAGTACATTGATTTGAAACGGTTGGCATCTAACATGAAGGGAAATCATATATTCGCTAAGTACCTGCCCTGCAGTGTTTTGCAGTATTTATACAAAATTATTTATATTTCTGATTGTCAGTGATTCACTGAGTCCATAATTATTCTGCTGTTTTATTTAGGAGGTTTCTGTCTCATGACAATTCACATTGCTGCTGTCACTCCAAGCCTTCTTCTCCACTGCTGTGTTGAACTGATGCAAATGTAGACATTTGCTAAGGCAAACCATCAGATTAGACAAATGCCTCGGAATACTGTCAAATGCTTACCACAAAGTCAGAGGTGGCCTTTAATCACTTACTTGTATTTCAAGTGTGCTTCTTGGAGCAGTTTTATTATAGAATATTTTATTACTGTCTCTTGAGTAGATTTTTAGAGAAAGGTAATCCCTTTTCTTCAATGACCACTACTTTGGGATACACTCAGCATGCCACTTATTTTTTACTATTGCTTTCGCAATCATGCACTTTTCATTAGGTAGCTAGCGATGTGCTGTTTCCAGATCTGCCAGTGCTCTGCAGCAATGCCCCCCTCTGACTGTGTTCATGGCAGAATAATAGCTGAAGCTGCAGCGAGAGATTCGGATGAGAAAAAGCCTTCTTGGTCTCCTTTTTTTTCACAATTTCTACTGTTAACTTGACAAATATAATAAGATAAAAAAAGTTTGTGTAATTACTGGAGCAGCAGAGAGAATAAGTGGACATTCAAACAGAAAACCAGCCTGCATTTGCAAGTGCTCCCGTTGATCCGAGAGTACTGCCTCAGGTCGCTGCAAGCCAATGAAATATGATCCAGTCCAGTTTGAAGAGGAGAACCGTTTGAAAGCTCATCAGTATGAGGCAAGATTTTATCACAGTGGCTGTTGTTTTATCATTCGTCATGACAATCACAAGGCTGAACAGTAAAAATACTCCATTCACTTCACATTTATTTACCACATCCTTGACTAGCCAGTGCAGCATCTAATCTGTATCGGTAACTGCCTCATGCATCAGGAGAGTGGCTTCATTCAGAATAAGGAGGCAGTTTTTGCATGCAAGGTTAAGGCCTCCCATATCCATTAAATATAATCATGTAAACCAAAAAACTATTTTCGAACCATTATACTATACATTTGCAGGAAAAATGAAATCTTGATGTTGTGTTTTAGTAACACTCAACACAAACTGCTGAAATGCTTTTGTGGACTTGTGTTTTACATATCTTCAATTAAAGCAGAACTCTTTAACATTAGTCCTTCAGGGTGAATAAGGTGTTATTTGTGATGTGATCACATTTTGCTGTGGGCGGGACGTTGCTCAGGAAACCACAGTGGTGACTACAAAAAAGACTATTGCAAAGTCGCAAAGTTTTGAAATCAAGGATTTTCTCATGAATTCATAAAAAATGATGATAATAATAATACTATTCATTGGTTAAAAAAAGAAAAAAGAAAAAAAGCCTACTAATCAGCCATGGCATTAATCAGTCAACCCCTGTTTTTCGGCCTGCCATCATCGTGCAACTGCAGTTTAAAGTGAATGAAAAAGGTATCTTTTGGAAAACTTCTCCCAGGGTGAAGATTTTCAGGAACTCCGTTTGCAGTGTTGATGTGTAGACAGGTGGAAACAAATACTTTTGAGGCCCCATCATGCCTCTGAAACTAAGCAACCAGCTCTCTGCTTTTCTGTGAATGCTCATGAATATGCATTTTCAGTCATGTTCGTATGGAAAGAGATTATTTCTAAAATGTTTCTAAATCACTCATCTGGACGGAGATTGTTTTAAAATGAAAGCCTGTTAGTGTGGAGATAGCCAAAAGTGAAAATGAATGTAGCCTAATAGGAGTACTTTTGCACATGAGGACATACAACACACTGCAGAGCTTCAGCCAGTGGCAGATTCTTTCTGACCATCAGCCCAATCCAGTCAAATCATCAGCAATTATTTGAACCCAATTTAAAGAACACTGTGGAACAGAGTTGTAAAAGACTGTCTGGAAGAAGACCTTTTGATTATAAAAATACATTTATAGTTTGCACAGCAGGTGATCGCTGCTGTGAATGAAGGGATGGCTTCAAAATGAAAAAGAGGTCAAAATTCTTTTGAGTCCACACAAAAGTAATCACGACCAGCTATTCATCATTTAAGTGTTTTACGCCTGAGTCCCCTTGAAATATGACATCCTGGTGTGAACTAACTCACTGCAAAGAGCAAAGTTTTGAATACTCCATGGTATCGCAGTTGTAATGATGTTTGACACATAGTAGTGGGTATGAAGTGTCAAACATTATTACAACAAAGCAGTCAGACACACAGCCAGGAGAATGTCATCTCTCATTGGCTGAGAGACAGCAAGCGGAGCGAGCTGTGAAATCATTTGTCTGATTGTCTGGCAGCCAGGAGCAGGACTCAGCAACAATAACAACAAGCCCTGTGGTCAAATCTCCATCGCTTGTTAATAATCCTTCTGACTCCTCTCTGCTTGCAGTACACATCAGCCTGCCTGACTTCTCAAACTACATGAGAAAAAGTTTCACTCAAAGAAGGAAAGAGGTGTTTGCGATTCAGTTGGGTTTAGGAAGAGTAACAAGAATCTATTTTTCTTTTACGTGGAACATGAATAAAAGGTCTAACGTCCATCATAATTGACTTTAAGTAAACCAGTCCCTCGCTTAATACTGCTACACAGTCTGTATTCAATTTTCAGTCCTAATTTGGCACATGCAGTTTACACTGATAGACAGTAATATATGTATAAAAGAAGTGGAGGTGGCTGCCAGGTTTGGAAAGTGTAGCCAAAGCAGAAGTGCCTTAAAACTGCATTCTTTCTAATGGCAGGCAGGGCTCAACTTCTCTTGTCATAAAAAGAAAATCACTAAATCTCACTTAAAGTGTTGCCTCAGTAAACTTTTCCCTATGAGTTTATGTTCTCAATCACTAGTTTCAAGTCTCCTTTAATGCAGCATAAGATTCACTTTGTATATTACGGTCCCATTTAGAGTAAAACAGACAGTGATGCTGGGTGTGCTTTAGGGCATAGCTATTTTGTGACTGGAGAGTTTCTACTATATAGATGTTTTTGGCATCCATAGGTTCTCAGTCAGATGCGCCTCTTGCTTCTTTCCAGTTCCACCCTCTTGTACAAATAGGCTTCACAAAACCAAGATGGTGAAACCCAAAATGTGCACCATGGTGGCTACGTCTACTTCTTTTATACAGTCTGTGTAAAAAACACATGTATTCCAGGTTCTTTGGAAGATTGCATATATGTACCTTGATTATGAGCATTTCCTTCTAATAACTTTATTTAGTAGGTGGCTCGAAAGTTTACAGGAACAGTCCAATAGTCAGCCCTTTAAGCCTTTGCATTTCCCTATGTAGCCTAGATTAGCCTAGAAGGTGAACGTTACATTACTGATGGCACTGTTAGAGAGAAGAAGACTGCTACATAGCCAGGAAAAATAAAAAATAGTGCTTGTTGTCCTCTCTAAGTTAACAAGTCAGCTTCAAGACTCACAGAGCACTTTTTCTGTGTTCCTCAAGAGTACCCAACATTAATTTGGTTTTTCTCTCCAAAAAACTACTCTTAAAGATGTTCTGTATTGGCAATTCTTGCAGTCAGAACATGCACAAAGGTCTGGACTGCCATAAAACAACCCACAAATTCCTGCACAGTCTCATACAAGCTGTGTTAGAAAAGTTTCAGGACTGGTGTCACAAAAGATGTATTTCAAATCCAATCTACAAGTTTTCCACTTCAAAGCAATCTCCCTGGAGCACTTTCCCAGCCTTCTCTGCCCACGCCGCCATACACTCCTGGAAGGATTCTTCCGCGATCCTCCTCAGCTCCGTCGTCACAGCCATCTTGATGTCGTCTACGTCTTCAAAACAGGTTCCCTTGATGACCCCCTTGAGCTTGGCGAAGAGGAAAAAATCCTATGGAGCCAGGTGGGGTGAGTAGGGAGGTTGCTCCAGCATGCCGATGTTTTTCTCAGCCAGGAACTGTCGGATGCTCAGGGCATTGTGAGCAGACGCGTTGTCTTGGTGAAGCAGCCATGACTTGTCCTGCCACAACTCTCGCCTCTTCTCACGCACTGAACGAAACAAACACCACAGGATCTCTTTGTAGACGTGCTGGTTGATCGTCTGAAGGGGAAAACTTGTAGTTTGTCGTTTGGGTTTGAAATATATCTTTTGTGACACCAGTCCTGAAATTTTTCTGACACACCTCGTATGTTGTAACAAAAGGCGCAGAGCAACTCAGCTGTGGAAGCAATGTTTAAAAAAAACTGTGATGTTAACTGCCTGTTGGAGGTATGAATAGTTAATCTTATCTCACGCCTTGAAAACAGGCTGATTGAATTGTGTTTTAAATTGGAATCGCATATTCCACCTTAAAATAGTCTAAATAAAAATAGTAGCTACCTGATGAGAATGTGAACGTCCCTTTACTTAGGCTTGTTTGAATATTCAACAGCATTGCTGTTTTCCCAGAGAAGAAAGTGTTTTTCATTCAAATGATCTTGTAGTAGTGAATAAATAATACTAATGTAATAAGATGCAGGACATGATCTTGCATCCATTTAGTACAATTATTCTTTAAATTGAGCAAATAACAGATATTTTAAAAAAGGCTCCCCTGTGCTATGTTGCATGAAAATTCATGTGATGAAATTAAACCTTTTATAACAATGCCACAGGATTGTAAACTTTGTCCCCTTCAAAAAAAGAAAATGCCCCTCTTTTGAAGATAGTTTTTTAACCAACATCATTTAAGCTTTAGTTACATTACATTTAGATAACTTATTCTTTTAAAGGGAATTTTTGCTTTACTTTAGGTTATTTCAAGGTGGCCAGTTAATGTTTTTCCTATTTAAAAGGCAGCATATTTTTCTGTAGTCGGTTAAACTTGTGGTCTCCATCATCTGTACTCAACTTTAGTGTGTAAGAAAGAAGATATCAGAAAAAGTCATTTTGAAATAGGATTTGAGCAACATCACATTCTTCCCTCTCGCAGATATTTACTCAGGCAGAGCAGAAGGCTGGGTTTGTGATAATCCCTCTGCTCTTCATTCTGTGGGTAGTAAGCAGGAGGTAGGTAAGTCTAGCGATTATAGCGCTTTTCAGTGAGGAGAATGGGCCAGAGTGGGAGCTTTGGGCCGGAAAAACAACAGTCAGAAAAGTGGAAAGCCAGAACACACCCACGTTTGTGCAGAGAGCGGCCCTCAGGAGGCACAGTGGTCAACAGTGCATGGGTCTTACCTGTCAAGAGCCTTATTGTGTCGAGAACGCAGTGGAGAGGAAACTCAGAGGATCCGGAAAGGCCAAACAGTCAGCGAGGAAGAGGAAAAAAGGTCTTTTGATAAGTGCAAGTGTTTAGTGAAACCTAAAGGATTAAATCAACGTTCTGTGCTCGGTTCTTTAAAGTGGTTCTTGGGGAAATAAGTTGGTCGCGCACTGAGAACAGTCCCAGATCTAGAATATGCTCATTTGTGTTGCCCTCCTTGTTTTCTAGTTGTTGTTTTTTTTCAAATTGTTAAATGTTACACAGCAGCAAACATAGCTTTCCATCACTTCGCATCACTATTTAAACTTGATGTCAGTTGTAACTTCAATGTCTTTTCTCAGCAGCTTACAAGCTTGTCCCAAAAGTCTGTTTAAAAATCAATTTGTTCCACTGCATGGCATCATGGCCCACAGCTTTTTGCCAGCAAGTCAGCCTTGGCTCCTTCCTGGACCTGGAGCCCACTGGCAAGGCTTTGTTATGCCACGTCTGAGCCACATAGATAGCAGTGGTCCTATCTCCCTGCCTCTGTCCACCTGTTACAGCAGCCATTCACCTGTGTAATCAAATTATCAGAGGCCCAAAGGAAGCACAGATCGACATGCATTAAAACGGGGAACAAAGAAAGGGAAAGCAGCAAAGATTGTAGTGCTGTGTCTAACCTTTGTAAAACCTGCTCTAATCAAATTTCTATATAAGCAACGGATCACATTGCAACATGCCTGTGAGGACCACCTGTATCCATGAACTAACTGACATCAGCCTGTTATTTTCCTTCAGTTCTGCAGAGGCTTTTCTGTTTTGATTCACTCTTTTCATTCACATCATAGGCAACTATTCTCTGTTTAACAAAAAAAACAACACTCTCCCTATATGCTATCTAATAGGAACTAGCTGGTAAACATAGAGGAGCAGCTAAAGCACCACATATCTCATCCCTAAAGAGTGGGTAGCGAATAAAACAGCTGTAAAAACAGTAAATTTTGGTCAGTATCAGATGGTAAGAAACGCAGATTCAAACAAATTTCCAACATTTTTTTTATCTGTTGGATGTGTAACTATGCAGCATCAACTTAAAGGAGGATGTCAGTAGCTTCGTTCTGCCCAAACAGCCAAGAATTGCCAGTAAATGCAGGTTTAAAGCTACAGGTAATTGAAAGTGATTATTTTGCATCTTCTTTGACAAGTGTCTCACAACCATGATTTCAAATTAGAATTTTGAAATAAGGTGTGCCTTCAGACAAAGCCAAAGCAGGATGAGGAGAATTCCTCTAAAACCTGCTGCTTCTGGAATAATTCAACCTTGGTGGATGTGAATGGCAATGTGAAGCAAGTAATTATGTTTCCATTGAAACTGTTCAATGCCGTTTTTAATCAATTTTTTTGAAATTTGGGCAAAATGAAGGTGTTGTATTTATCTTTTAGGTACCTTTTTTTTTTGGGGGGGGGGGGGGCAGTCATTTCAAAGAATGAGACAGGAGTTCATAAATATTCCAGCACTTTGATGCTTTGATGATTTTTTTTTAACCTCCTCTAATACATGTGGACACCGTGCTGGTTTCATCAGCTGGACTTGAAATGATTGTCCTTTGCTGTTAAAACTTCTTTTTTATCTCTTTTTTTCTTTTTTTTACTTTTCTGATGAAGCAGCATGAATCACTGCTTCGTTGTAAAAACAGTGCAAACAACACAAAGGTACAGTCAAAAAAATAGAACTTTTTCATTATTATTCTAAAAGGCAAAGGGCAAATACTGCTTTACTATTTTTTCTGGTCTTTCCCCTCAGGTGTCTCTATGCACAAATGGAAAAGTGTGTAAAAACTGTTGGAAACTTATCAACACATTGTAAAACATGTCTAAACTCACTATGAATGATGGATGGAGTCGTACCAGTTCTATCTGAAGGCCATGCATTTGTATCAGCACATTGTCTGACTTCTCTTATCCGTCTCATCTGAAGGTATGGAGACATGGTACCAAAGACGATTGCTGGGAAGATCTTCGGCTCCATCTGCTCCTTGAGCGGCGTGCTGGTGATTGCTCTGCCTGTCCCTGTCATCGTCTCCAACTTCAGCCGCATCTACCACCAGAACCAGAGAGCAGACAAACGCCGCGCTCAGAAGGTTAAAGCCGTTGTCTACATCCACCCCATCTGCTCCACGGGGGACAAACAAGGGTTATGTGTGGGTGAAATGAGTGTGTCGGAGACCAATCAGAGTGCACGCTCTTGATATTCAAAAGGCCAAAGTGTCACAGGAATATGAGATATTATTAAGTTAATGAGAATGAATGGGAGGATGAAATGTTGAGTAAAAATGTTGGGTGGGTGGATATTAATGGTTATGTCTAAAAAAAAAAACACTTCTGAAGGTCTTTTTTATATTCAGATCATTAGAATAATGGCAGTGGGTTAAAAGATCTTGATGACAGATGAGTTTCTTTTTAATGGAAAGCACAGAGGGGGAATTTTACAAACTTTAAAAAAAAAAAAAAAAAAAAAAAAAGCTGTTAGTAAAAGGGATTGACCCCAATTAGGAATTATACGATTCAACCACAAATCACTGTCCTTCAACCTACTTCATCCCACGTTTTTCCAACACATCCAGGAAATTTGTTGTCCTTCACATGCACATTAATTTAACATCCTTTTACACACACATACACTCACACACATTCTCCCTATCTTTCTCTTTCTCAGACACACACTTCAGATCCAAGTGTTAGCCAGCCACTCACTGCAGTCCCCCAGTTGGTTTGACCTTTCTGTGGGGCTTAGATAAGAGTGCTATTAAGTTAAAGAGCAGCTGCTGATAGCTAATTGAGGAGGGAAAAGTCTTATAGTCCATAGTGGTATCAAAAAAATCCTAGGTGGCTGGTTTTGTAATTTAATTTAAATATGTCCAACACAATGGAGCAAACACCCTCACACTTTGATGTAGTCAGGTGTGGCTCAGTTCTGAGGTAGATACATTTGTCCAGTAAATACTGAAGTAGAGAGTGGATAAATAAAGTGTGGTGTTTTTTTTTTCTTATTATTGTTTACTCTAACCACTAACCACCTCAGTTTCAAACCAGCTTCTATAATATTTAACCTCCACACACTTTTTCAAAGAAGAAAATAATGAAAATGGATTTGGATATGTTTACTGGCTTAATACCATCAAGAAAGGAACTATAATTTATGCTAATTTTTACAAATGGTTTGGCAGTTCTCATGAAAGACTACACAGCTTCATGCAAATGGGTGGAAACTGATGGCTAATGCACTGAGACCACTTTTCTAAATCATTTCTCCAATCAAATTATGTTTCCCGCTAATGAAGTAGTGTACATTATCATTGTTTGATTATTTTAGATAATCACACCGCAGGTACTGTAATGAAAAAATGAAAAATTTGTTTGATTGCAAATACAACTTTCAGATAAACTGTTCAATAAAACTTTTATTACATGTATTTAGTTGCCTGTCCATTGACAACGCAATAATATTGTTTAGATATTAATATGGCTATAGTAGCATTCTTACTCCTGGTGGTAGGAAAGAACTAAAGTGTGTAAAAGAAAAACAGACTTTTTGATTTAATTGGCAATTTAAAACCTGCACCTAGACATTTTAGGTTTCATATTTATAATTATAATAAGTGTACTTTAGAAAAATAATATAATCTCTCATAATTATTCAGCCATTGAACACAACACTGAGCCTGCATCGTTTAAACTCTTTTTTTTGTGTGTTTGAAACCCGGTATTGTAAGTAGCTTTTTGACAAAACCATCTGCCAAATGAATATGTAGAAATAGTATCTCTTTTAGAAGTTAATTTGGTATCATAGTTTAAGTTTAAACAAAAACAATTCACCAAGAACATAATTATCTAAATTTGAATATACTGATACAAAACCTTGAGCTGAACTGCTTTAAAGAAACACAGCAGCCTTGTTCGAGAGCAGACTTGTTGCTTCGAGACTCCAGCAGTAGTTCTGTTTGTCATATAGTGCATTTGTTGTACAAGCTACTTTTTTATGTGGATTTTGAGGGTTTTCCCGTGAAGGATTTTCCTCCTTCGTATCAGTGGTTGTAAAACATGTTTTAGGCTGCGGTGGCACAGTAAAACTCCTCAGTAAAACTCATACTAATTAAGTTCTTCAAGCATTAGCGGCTGCTCGGGCTTACCCATCCCATTAAAGCAGTGAGAGGAGAAACTCTGGGAGACATAACCCACTTTAAATGAGGAATTAATTTACAAAAACAGCGCTGAACTATTAAAAGAAAATTAAAAAGAAATAACCTTTTATTGCAGCTTTTTTTTCTCGCTGTGGTCATGAAAGACCTTCTTTCATTAACACCTGACGTTGATGGACCAGTATTACCAATTTAAAAGCAATACTTAACCACAGTGATTTAATAGTCACTAAATTTTATTCCTAAATTTAGAATGAAGACCTTAAAAGTTGAATGAATAGTTGAGAGTGTGATTGGGTCGCATTATAGTATTTAGGTGAACAGATCAATATTATTAAAGTCATTGGGAAATCACACCAAAAAGTGCATTTAGTAGCAGTTCCAGGGCTGTATTTCATATTATTTGTATTGTAATATTCAATTTTCGTGATATTATAGACTCTGATTTTGTGATTATTTTTCAGCTGTTCTTGTTCTCGTACTTGGGATCGTTTTCATATTAACTAAAAAAAACTGAGGTTTAATATTTATTCAAACAACAGAAAAGAAAACAACAGTTAAGCAAAACATTAGATTGCATAGTTAGAATTACCTTTAAATCTTAATACTACAGTTGGTTTCAATCATTTCTAAACATCACGCTAGTTTTTATCTTAAAGGAATACTATTCTTAAAGATGCTAGCATGTGTAATAAACAATACATGTAGAAATGTTGGAAATATATACATCTAAAACAAAAGTGGCTTCGTAACATCTGAATAAAAGTTTTATATTGTTGTAAATGCTATGTCAAGAAAAAGAAAAACTTAAAAACCACATTTGCATACAACATCAGAAGTTACACTCAGTTACAACTTTAAATACTTTGATATTTCTATACACAATAAGAATATTCCAGTGTTTCCTCTTGGATTTTTTTCAGCAGCAGGGGCAGGCTCTCCAGGGAGCTGTGGCGATGTGAACAAATGACACTTGACTGCAGATTTTACTTTTACAACCTATTTATTGGATGGTCAGTTGAAAATGGCTTTTTAAAGGCTGAATGTAAAAATAATAATAATATAAAATTAAATAAAACAGTAACATTTTATAAACACAAATAAAATCAATAAATAATAATTTCTTGATGGGGCTGTAGAATCAGTGGCAGAGTTGGCACCGAGGCTCAGAACAATTAATTTTTCTGGGTTTTTAATAGAAGAGCTCTGAGGCTTTGTTGTACGGAAATTCTACGACTGATGCTCAGCAGCATACATGTTGCAAGGTGATCCCCCTGTCTTCCTCTTCTTAGATAAATATTTGAACACACTCATCTGAAGATGCATACAGCAGTTCCATCATGGTGTGTTGATATTAGCTTAATGCTATCAGTTAGTTTACTCATGTTAGCGACACTGAGTTGGCACAAGGCCCAATTAACTTAAGCTACAGGACACAAGTTTTCTCACAACTCATAGTGGTTCCTGTCAGAACCCTGGCTGCAGCATTTTGGATCAGCTGAAGGTTTTTGAGAGAGTTATTGAGACATCCTGATATTAAGGAATTACAATAGTCCAGTCTAGAAGTTATAAATGCATCGACTAGTTTCTCAGTATCACTCTGAGACAGGATATTACTGATTTTCCAGTATTACGTAAATGAAAAAAGGCTGTCCTACAAACTTGCTTTATATGGCTATTGAATGACACATCCTGGTCAATAATAACTCCAAGGTTCTTTACAGTAGAACTGGAGGCCAAGGCAATGCCATCTAGAGTAGTTTTCTGGTTCAGTTGTGAGTTTCTGAGCTGTTTAGGGCCAAATACAATAACCTCAGTTTTGTCTGAATTTAAATGAAGGACATTACAGGTCAACCAGGCCTTCATGTCCTTCAGACATGCCTGGAGTCTGTCCAACTGATTGATTTCATTTGGCTTCAAAGATAAATATAGCTGGGTGTCATCTGCATCGCAGTGGAAATTTATGCAATGCTTCCTAATAATATTGTCTAAGGGCAGCATGTACAAGGTAAATAATATAGGTCCTAACACAGAGCCCTGTGGAACTCCATTACTAACTCTACTGCGGGTGTAAGAATCATCATTAACATGAACAAACTGGAATCTGTCTGATAAATATGATTTAAACCATTTTAGTGCAGTTCCTTTAAGCCCAATTAAACATTCCAGTCTCTGTAGTGAGATGCTGTGATCCACTGTATCAAATGCAGCACTGAGATCCAGCAGAACAAGTGTAGAAACTAGTCTGTCTGAGCATAGGCGAAGGGAGGGGAGGGGCCACAGGGGCCCCCTGCTGGAATCTGATCCCCCCCCCCAGCTTTATGGGGGCGGGGTGAACAGAGTATTGTGGTAGTTTTTGTGACGGGAGCGACTGGAAAATAAAACAAGCACACCTCTTTTCTCACTTTCACTCTGCACTAATGGACACTGAGACGGTGAGGGTCAAATTCAAACATGCGGTAAATTGAACACAAACGAGTTACTGATATGTTTTGTCTTAACTCGTAGATTTACCCATTATCTTTAGTTCAACATTTGATGACAAAAAGTTGATGTTATTAGGTAGAGAAGCTGATGAAACGTGCCAACTAGATGGTAAATAACCATCAAGGGGTTCCTGCATTAATAATTATGTGGCATGAAATCTTGCCACGGTGTGTTTTTTCTTCTTTTTTTTTTTTTTTTTGAAACAAGGAAAATCTGCTAACTTTAAATGAAGACACTTTACACAGAGATTTTTTTTTGGAGCAGCCAGGCCATTCCCAATCCCAGGTTTGAGTTACAGCTGAATGGTGTCATTTAGTCTCTGTTCCAGCAGCAGCAAGGCTCAGAAATGTCAGAAAGAGTAGCAGCCAGCATTGTTAGTTATCTTTACCCTATTCAGGACTTCATGTTGCCATACGTAGACGGTCTTTCGAGGTCCATTGGACCCCAAGAAAGATTATTTTCTGATAAGTTGACATATTTTTGGCTCCAAATGCATGACAAATGCCCCTCTTTTTATATTTAAAAATAAAAGCTTTAAAAGTCAAAAAACAGTACCTGTCACTCAGAGCAAATTAAGAACAACATTGCTAATATAAAAGAGGAGAGCATTGTGTTTATGTGTGTATTTACATGTATGTATCATTGTAATGTACCGTGAGCCATCAGGCTGTTACTAACATGAGTCTTCACTGTGAATCAGTCTGAATGTCATGAGTTGCTTTTGAAAGAATCAATTATTGTACATTCCATATTGTACAAGTATGTTCTGACCAGAAACCTTTTCCAGATCATGTTGATTTTGTTAGATCTATTTAATCAGATATGGTCTATATTTAGTCATACAATGTGAGTACAAGTAAAGAACACTATTGCTCTAGGCTACATCTATGAATAACACAGTAATTGGGTGCCCCCCAAAATATAGCATTGGCCCCCTATTGGCCCCCCCTAAAAAAAAAAAACCTGGAGTCGCCACTGTGTCTGAGGCTATAAGAAGATCATTAGTGACCTTCTGCAATACTGTCTCTGTACTATGATGCAATCTAAAACCTGATTGAAACTCATCAGACAAACCATTTCTATGCAGATAATCACATAATTTGCTTGCAACAACTTTTTCAAGAATTTTAGAAATAAAAGGGAGGTTGGATATGGGCCTACAGTTTGGTAAAACGCCTGGATCTAGAATACGCTTTTTGAGCAGTGGTTTTATTATAGCTACTTTAAAAGCCTGTGGTACGTAGCCTGTTAATATAGAGAAGTTGATGATATTTAATACTGCAGTATTTATTAGAGGAAAGATTTCCTTGAACAGTCAAGTTGGGATTGGGTTTAACAGACATGTAGCTGGTTTAGAAGAATTTACTATCGGCGTGGGCTCTGAGAGATTTACAACAGAGAAGCAGTCTAAGTATAGATCTGGTCCTATAGATGCATCCAGAGCTGCTGCACCTAAAGACGTGTTAATTTTTTGTCTAAAATTTTAAACTTTATCAGTGAAGATATGTTATGTAACATGAGCTGGCCATCAATGTTTTGCAAATGTCTATTTAACTTGTGAAATCTATTCTGAGTTGTCTTAAGCTAATAAGTGTACCTTTTCTCCAGTAAGTTGCTGCCCTATTCTCCAAGACAACCCTCACTTTCTGATCTGGAGCCTGGTGCTGGATGTGATGTCACCTTCAAGGCCGCGCTTTCGCGAGTAATTAATGCAGTATTAACCCCCAAAGAGTAGATACTGAGTAAGACAGTTATCTGTAGTTTACCTTAGGACTCGCGGGTACCCAACCCAGTGCAGGACTCTGCTGTGAAGGTGGAGACATGCGGCGGTGGTGTATTTGCAACAGTGAAAAAAAAGAGAGAAAAAAATTTGAAGGAGCGGCTAGGATTTAGGAATGGCGGCCCGCCACTCCTAAATGAATGTAGAGAAATGGCTTTTACTTGACTAGTCTGTGTAGTTTTCTGTTCCTACTATATATTTTTCTGGTAAATGCCCACAGCTATAAATTGCTGTCGAGTCACCAAGACATTTACTGTGCACCTGTGAGCTATTTTTATTCACCAGTGCACTCCTGTAGTCATATACACCCTTTGTTTTTTCCCTGTAATGTGAGTCTGAAACCAGCACAAGAACAAGGAAAAGAGGGATACGAAGACATCTGTTTTATATTAACCCGGAGTTTTCTTTCTACTCCGATTATTGCGTCTCTCCTCGCTTTCCCCCTTCCTCTCTAGATCTCATTTGTCTTCATTTTCCTATAACAACATGCTGCTCCAGGCTCCCATTACAATTATGCAGTCACCTGTGGATTTGACTTTACAAAAAGATCTTCTCATGTACTCATTGTTGCTCCTCAGTCAAAAAATAGAAAGCAGAGAATCCAAATTGGATTTAATGATAGCCTACTAACTACTGTAGTTTGTGCCTCAGTGTTATTCACAGAAACGGCATCTGATACGAATGTACCAAGATCCACAACGAGTTGGAAAGAAAAACTCGCAGAAGAAGATGACGGGTTTCTTTCTTATTCCTGCACAAATCAGCAGTGCAGCATAGTCACCATCAGAGTGCCGGTGAGTGTCGAGGCAGTAAATGGACTGAGGTCACACCGGTAATGGGACAGCAAAGTCAAGTGGAGCCACACTGAGAGATGGCAGGTTGTCGAGGAGGGGAGAAAAAAAAAAGAAAAACTCTGAGACCAGAGACGTGAGGGCAAAACAAGATGATGGGAGCAAAAGAGAGGAAAGAGAGGAAGAAGTTGGACAAGAGAGAGGAGAGAGAAAGAGGACACAAAGATGGCAGAGAAAACAAAGGAAGGAGAAAGGTCTGATTGGGCTACAAGAAAGGAAAAAGGGACGGGAGGATGAGGTCTCTGTATCGCAGTAGTTTGAAGGCTCACTTGTCTTAGATGGGGAACATTTTGAGCCTTTTTTTTCTGTAGTCTAGCTGTCGGACTGTGGGTGGTACTGTTGGAGTGTGATTTGTGCAGTCAAGTGAGACCACCGATGAAGTAAAATCACCAGAATCTATCATCACCGGGTTTTGGTCAGAGGGTTGAGGAGGCCCAGGCTGAACAGACTCGGGTGTGACTGGGTGTAATTTAGAAAGAAGAAATTCACCAGCCATCTAATACTCCCCCATCAGCCTTTGGGAGGGATTTACTTTCAGAGATGAATGTGATGAACTTGCACCTATACTCATTGGGGGAAGTTTGAATTAAAATCTGCCCTTTTCTTCTTTTTTTTTTTTACTGTTATTAGCATCAGTTTGAACGTGTTTTATGACAAGTAATAAAAGTATTGAACTGTATTTTATTACTCCCAACAGCATTTTGTAGAGAAAGTGATTTATACCATAGCACAGGTATACTAAATGTAACTGGAATTTAAATAACACATTCATGTGTGGCTGTGTGGATTCCAGAGGTGGAGAGTCACGCTTCTTTTTCGCAGAGATTAAATCTGGAGACTCAACACTTTTGCTGCTTTGGAGTTTGAACAATTTGGATGTCATCAAAACAGCTTAACCTGGAAAACCCCTAGTTTGCAGTTGAGCCAGTGGTATACACATAAATGATTACAGCATAAAAATGGACAGTGCGGTTCTCAGCTGGAGAATAAATCATTGTACTGCAGAGAGATGAATATTGATCCTTCTGTGACACCTTCATCAACTGTTAGGGGACTTGACTTTAAACCAGTTTGTCTTAAAATCTGTCTCAGTACTTCAGGCTGACTTTGAAATTCAACTTAATGTGACGTAGTCGCGCCTCTGGATTTCATAAAAAGCAGAGATTTCGTCAGTTTAGAATGCATTTCGAATAAAAAGCTTTCTTCGACAATCGTTTGGGCTCAACGGACCATCAAAGAAGACAGAACGCTCAACAGAACATCAGTGTAGCCAGAGCTGTTGCACTTACAGGAGGATCAGAGTGAGTTAGACTTTCATATTTCTTTCCCTTTCTTGTGTCAAGTAGCGCTTTTGATCAATAAGAAAAGCAGGCAGCACACGATAGCGATTTCACTTCCAAATTTCACTCTTTCGCTGAAGCTGCGCAGAAAGAAGCAGTCAATGGTCCTCTACTTCACGCACTGCACACGTACATAGACAACCATTGTTATTACTTCTCGGCTCACAGCCTTCCTCACACCTTCACAGGTATCTACAGTCTGACGGACAATTTTTGAAGCATCCAAACTAATTCCATTACTTCTGATTCATGTCTGGGAGGCCAATATTGCTCTGCATGTCTCCTGTTTCTGAAATGCATTTACGGGGAGGAGAGAGAGCAGCAGGACAAGGTTACAGAAATCGCTCACCTTATGTGTCTACAAGCAGTTGAGGAAAAGATGTAAAGTCGCCGCAATATCCTCTTCATTTTGACAAATTCCCAAAACAATTTCTTTCTCATTTCTTGTCTGTTTCCCTTTCTTTGTTCTGTTATCATGTCTATTGGTTAAAGAAGTTTTATCTTTTTGCAACACAAGCGTTAAATGCAAGGCAGATTTTTCATTCATCCTTTAAAGAGTAAAATACATTGACTAATGTCAACAAACAGGCTTTGAAATCAAGCTCATTTTAAATTCAGCAGACAGGTGCATTGCGGTAAAGTCCTTAGTCTCTCATAGGCAGAATCGGCACAAAAGCAATGAGCCATCGATCATGTCTCAATCCCAGTCTGCAGCAGGACTCTTCAGTAGTTTTTTTTTTTTCTGGATGGTAAAGGCAAAATCTAAATTACGTTTCAAAAATGATCTGTCTGAAAATGGTTCAGACTCAGAGAACTTAGAAAAGTTTTCCATTCTTTATTTGGATCCTCATTAGCTCCAGTTTGCTTGTCTTTCTGGGGTTCCACATAAAATGATGATTAAAAACAAACAGAAGTTTTAAGTAACTTAGTATCAATGGACTGGAAGGAAAAGAGAGAAACAGTCAAACATGAGCATCACAAAATATTTGGGTTGATTTCACAGATGAAAGAGTAAGCAATAAAATGGAAAAAAAAAAAAGAGAGAGAGAAATAAATAACAATATAATTCCTTGAAAACATCAGAAAAGAAACAACTATGAAAAATATCCACATTAAACATTGTTGTTTTCATGTGATCTACACAATATGTCATTACTCCACTACATGTGGACATCCCTTTCCCAATTAGACTGCATAATTGTATGTTAAGATTGCCTTGATTATTCATTTGGTTAATTTGAAGAAAAAAAAACAAATCAGGGAACTTGGTAAAAAAAAATAATAATAATAAAAAAACTCTATTCTATTCTATCACATTGGCAAAGCAATAATAGATAACATTTTGTGCTTTTTGTAATCAATTATCAAAATAGTTAGCGATAAACTTTTTGTTGCCTTAGCATTAGTGCTTGTGTTCTTTTGGCATTTGGTCTGTAGCTGCTCCTTTAGAGCTGATTTACGCCCCTGAGTTCCAGTTACTTTAAATCCTTAGATATTTTACACATTTTAAACAATCGTGTGTTTCCAGTTTGAGACAACAGTCTATGGACAGCTTTTGTTCCAAAGTACAAAGCCAAATCAATAAAGAAAAATACAGAATTTCCTGTTTAAGATCTTTTCTCACCAGAACTTCAAGTCCAGTCAACAATTTTAGGAGTAACCAGAATATAAGCCAGGCCATATCACCTAACAGCGACTGCTCTTTAGTTAAATATAAGCAAAATCCCTGCTGCACAAGGTTCTGATATCTGTTTAAAGCTAAACACTTGGATGCTGAAACATATTTGTGCATATTTAGACCTGATATTAAATGTTCGTGGATCCCAAATGAGTGTATTGTTTGGGTGTTGGTGTATTTTTGGCCATATGCAGGAGTGTATGTTGGTTAAACAGCAGGCTGAAGAAGCTGTAGAAACAGACCTTTTTGTGCATAATGGCAGAAAGAAATTTGAATTGTGGAGGTAGAAGCAGTGCAGTAGTAGCTGTGAAAATTACTACAGAGCTTGGCTGATGAGTTGGCAGATTCTCACCATTAAATAAGGCATTAGTCATCCGCTGTGACCTCCCGCTCACCTTGTCTGATGCTGTGACCTTTTCTTCTTCCCACGCCCAGAAAGCCAGACTGGCCCGGATAAGAATAGCCAAGTCGGGCAGCGCCAACGCCTTCCTTCAGAGCAAACACAACGGACTGCTCAACGAACTGCTGGAGCTGACGGTGAGAAAGACCTCTGAACCCCCCGAGATGCACCAACAGCAAAGTGGGCACGATGATTCCTGGGAAGTCTTTTCAAATGTGTTCATTAAAAGTGACGTGCAATGCCGGCAGATTGTAATTCAGTATGAGACATTAATCATATTGTTCCTTGTCAAACACACTTTTGCTAATTATTTCAGTTCACTGCAACTCAATAGTGTGGAAGCAACAACTTCACATCTGCAGTACACACACACAAATACACACACACATACGCGAAATGACAACAATTACTGCCATAATTAACCAAAGGACAATTTAAAAGTAATTTAGAGGCTATAAAAGTGCAACAAAAGTTGGAGTCATTACATTCTCGTTGTTACACTGGGCAGGGGTGATAGCAGAGGAGTTATGCCAATAATCCCCCATGCGAGTGTTATCCGTGTAATCACGCAAAGTGCTTTTCCTAGTTGTCTTTCAGTCCGAGACTTGTTTTAATCCATGTCTGTGAAACTGGCAAGCTTAAACAACAGAGGTGGTTTTTACTCGCTTTTTGAGTAGCTCTTGGTGATAATTAGATGGTTAGTGCATTAAAAGAGGCTGAAGCAAACTTCAAAACAAAACTGTGCCAATGAACAATGAGACAGTGGCGAGAGTAGAGATCCTGCAGGGTAGTTTTGAACTTTGGACAGAGTCACGTTGTTTCACGCCTGCCTATTTTCATGCTAAGCTAAGCTAATCATCTCCTCAACTCCATAATTAAAACATGAGAATCAATCTTCTCATCTTCTCAGGAATGCAAACATATTTTTCAAAATTTAAGACATTTATTACTAATTGCTCATTCTTCTCTGTACATGTATATACAACTTTTTTCATGCAAGTATCCACCACTGTGTTCTACTTTTACTACTCTTCCCGTTTTTTGAGAAAAAAAAAAAAATTGTCACAACCATGGTAAAAATGTGTTTGGTAATGCATGAGCAAATTGCCTATATCCTTCCCATCCAGTCCATCACTCTTGCTTTCAGTGACACACTCCCCTCCTTGCAGATGGTGACTAAAATCCATTTGGATCTAATCGAGTCCAGTGTGAAAGCTCATGGGTGTCTGGAAGTGGTTAGAATTATCATATAAATGCCATCTGTGAGTGCTGAGCGACCCCCATCCCTCTGCGTGTCTGTGATGAGGCTGCCAGAGTCCTGGCGCATCAAATTACGGTGGTGTCACCGCTGACTGTCAGCCAGTGGTGCTGTGTGGAGATATATGACAAAATGACTGGTTGCCTCACAGCCTATAGTTACATTTGAAGTTAACTGCAGGTCTGTTTGCATTTGGGCCTTTTTATTTTTTACCTGCCATTTATTTGTCACCCAGATCACAGGCTAATTGTTATAAAGGGGGATTTATTGATAATCCTGTCAAGTTTTATGATAGCCTTGCATAAGGGGACTTTTCAGGCTTATCCTGTGGATGCTGTTTACTTAATTTTCACTTCTCATATTAACGTGACAGGATTTGCCCTCATGGTTCATGTTGTCTAAACCTACTTCCAGACATTGGCATTGCTTCCCATAGCTCAGGCTTTTCAAGTAATTCAGATGAAGCTGGTTCATTGACAGATGTTTCTCTGCTGGAAAAACAACCAAACCAATCAGATCTTTGTCAGGAAGGAGTGGGACCGGCAGTGGGGATGTCATGTTCGTGTTCCAGTACTGGAAAAATGGCAATGGACAGCAAACAAATGTCAATGAGAAAAGAAAATGGAAAAAGTTCAGCAAGATGCCCAGTGTTTTCTGGCATTTTGTGTCTGTAACAGACTCATGACTCCAGAATATGGGGTAATATGATGATCAGTGTTAGAAAACTAGTCAATTACTCATTTGACATTTAGAAGTTATCACCTGTCGCCAAATGCTTAAAGTGCATGCCACTTATCTACAACAACAATGGTTTTAGGAATATGGTAACTGTATTGTTTTACTATTTACTCAGCAGCAGCAGTGCAATTAAGTAAAATTTTACTACTGAGCATTGACCTCTAAAGCTTCCAGTCCCACATGCCTTATTGTTTGTATTCAACATGTGTAGAAATAGAAGAAGCAAAGGCAGGCAGACCCAGACTCAGAGGGATTATGCTGATCGTCCAGTAGTTTGTTTAGCCATGTGGCTGCACACAGCTCTCCATTAGTTCTGACCTCACAGTAACATCCATCCCAAGCCAAGATACAGCACTGCATCCTGGGCCAGTCTCACAACATAGCGGCGCTAACCCTCTGAACCCGAAGCAGTTTCTGGAAGTTGTTGTAACACTTTATAATAACTATCCGTTATAACTACTTAATAGATCATTTGTAAACTGTTAATTAGTGAGTTATTAACCACTTGTTAAGTGTTTGTTAACATGCCTTATAGACAGTTAATAAACCATTTACAAACTGTTAGTTAATGAGTTATAAATGACTTGTTAACTGTATATTAATGATTTACAGCCATACCTTATACACCAGTCATAGATCATGAACAAGCCATTAGTGAATCACTTACTAATGACTTGTTAAGTATCAGTTAATAGTTTATATTTTTTGGGACGTTATTCCAAAGTTGCAACTATTACTCATTTATTAACTGTTGGTAAATGAAGAAAAGTTGCAACTTTAGAATAACGTCTCAATAACATACATAAGCTTATAACTAATGCTTAACAACTACATTAACTCACACTTTACAGATCACTTGTTAATAGTTTGTTAACCATCTACTAATACCAATGAAATTTTGTAGAACAGCAAATGGGTGGAACAATTTCAAGGTACAGAAATTTGATCTGATATTTAAAATATCACATTTTTGTACCTCAACGCTCTTCCACCCATAGACTTTTCTGTGTACTATATTTTACCAAAGACATACAAGAGATAGAATGTTGAACATTGTCTTTAATGTACAGAAACACACATACTGAGTTATCACATGGCAGAACAGCAGTATACAACAGTATACAAACCCATGAGTTTTAAGTATGTTTTGTGCTAAACACTTAATAAACACAATATTTCAGAGAGACATTTAATGTCTAAACATCACAGCAATGTCATGGATTATCCGTCCTAATGGCCCGTTGCGATGCTTATGGGCAAGTCACTCATACCATTCAATAACTCTGAGATGGTCTACCAGTAACTCCTCTGTACAATTCCCCCTGAATCTCCACACATTTTCCTTAACCGTTCTCCAGGCCCTCTCTATGTGCTGAGTGTGTGCACCTGTTTGGGCATCAACATATGACACACTGTGATTGACAGCGAAATCGGTGTAACCTAGCTGAGGTAAAGCATTGCGATAAGCCCGCCACTCATCACTTATTATTGTAGATCCCACTTTAACATGGTGAGCTGTAAGCGGCACCAGATCTCTCCTTCTTCTTTTCTTGACTAAGCGAAGAACAGGCTTTGCATGTCTTCTCTCTCTCCGGTTCACACCTAGCATCCCAAAAACCCACTTCTTCCTCCTCCAGCCACCAGCCATTCGTCCTCGTCTGTACTGTTGAAAACATAAAATATGAGGAATTATTCTTGTTTATACAAAATGAATAATCTGTCATAATGTACATTACTATCTTGATAATAGTAAATGCCGCTTGCCTTTCTTTTGTGTCTGAAGTGGCTCTCATCAATGGTGACAAACTGCTGCCGCCCCCCAATGTACTGGCCCCTTGCTCGCTGATATCGGTCCATCGCAGAAGTACACACATCTCGCAGCTTTTGAGCCATCTTGGACAGGGTTGCTGAGCTTCCAGAGATGTCATCATTGATCATGTCCACTTGATGTAGACGAAGGCCTTGTGCAAATCTAAATGATTATTATATCACAGTTAGCAATAAAGTGGTTCTTTTGATTTTTTTTTTTTCTTTTTATTTGATACACAAATTTAGCCTCTACTGCACCCCAGGATTTGACAATTGTTCGCTAATGTGTAGACAAAAACAGCAATACTGATGGAAAATATATGTTGTGGTATTTTCCACAGAGCTCTGTCAATACATTTGGGGCAAATAGAATATTTGTAAAATCCTATTTCTGATATTAATTTCCAGAGCCTATAGATTGAGAAAGCCAATTGCTACTGAGCTTCAAGAGGCAGGGTCTGACACTCATGTTGCTACAGAAGGCCTAATGCTGACCAACACAGTAATCCCATAAGTAACAGCTATTAAACATATTTCTGTAATTAAACTGTTAAGAATTCAAGCTGTAAACTACACCTTTTAGCAAAATGAACAAAAGTGAAATAACTCCAAGCACCTGCTATTATCATGAGTCTACAGATGCTCCATAACATAATAATCACAAGCTTTACTCCAGAGTCTCCAGTTATTGTTTTTGAGTTATACAGTACTTCTACTGAAATAACACTTTTCATTATAGACAGACTAAAAACATATACCTATGCCATAGTGTATACCTGTACACAAAGCGCATCCAGTTGAAGAGGGAAACCTTTGACTTGTTGAACATAGATTTGTGTCTAATTGACCTCTTCAGTTTCCTCCCTCTGTGGTTAGGGTGTTTGCAAACCCTGAAGATATACTAATAAAGATAAGGATGACACAGGCCAGGGTAGTGGCTAAAGCAGTCTCAAACATTTTCATGTCAAGGCCCTCCAAATTAATGTGTATTTGACCGTGGATCCCATCTGAAAATATTTTAATTTAGTGAATTTTAAAACTTAAAATGTGTGTTCAAATGTTTCAAAAGTGTTGAATATTAATTTCTAGATAATGTTAACATGAATTAAGATATATTGGGCACTCTTAATAGCTAACAATTAAATTAATTTAATTTCATACAATAAAAATAAAACTGACCATGCATAGTTGTCCACACAAACTGATTCCTTGAATTTCATCGTGTCTGCATTTTTGACATCTCATCCCTCTTCTTAGAAGCCTTTTCTTCTGCATCCATTTGATGATTTCTCTGTGTCTTCTTTTAGATTTAGTTCTTCCTTCAATAAGCTGTCTTAGCTCAGTGGCTAAACCCGGCATTATTTGGCTACGATATCACAATACGACTTGATTAGGGTGTTTCTATTTTCTTATCCTCTGTTCTTTCCACACACATCACACAAACTCCGAGTCTCTGTTCCTAGCTCCCGCCAGATTACTACGTATGAAACAAGCCAATCATAATTGTATTCACGGGCTGGAGGCGGAGCCGTGCGGCCTTCTCCATCATATTGGCTGGTTGTCAACTTGTCAATCACCTCGCATCACCACTGTGGTGTGAGTGACTATCACGCCCCATCTTTTTCACTCAAACAGCAAATGCTTGATGCGCAGCTCGTAGTAGCATTGACTTCAAACAATGAATACACGGTCTGGTAAAACATCCAATACCAGTGTTACCAGCGGCGATGCGCAAAGTACCGAGATCAATCCAGGAACTGTCGGGAGGAAGAGAAAGAAGTCAACAGCGCAAACTGTGGACCATGCGGTGCACATGGACAACAACGGTAAGCTAGACTGCATGTTAGTAAAGTCCTGCTAGACCGAGGGTTAGCCCGACTAGTGATGTGTCCATTGTGGGTATGTGGGTATGTGTGTCCATTGTGGGTATGTGGGTATGTGTGTGTGTGTGTGTGTGCGTGTAGGTGTGTGTGCGCGCGCGCGTGTTTGTGCACGGGCGCGTGCGCACGCTCGAAGCTAATAGAAGACTTAGCCTGTATGAGTTGTAAGACTTGTTGTAGTGCTACATTTTGTAGAATTGTTATTTTCGGAGAGCAACACAGGGTGCATACAAAGTGTTAATGTTGATTGAATGTTGACTCTGACAATTATAAAGGCTGAGCTATATATTGATGTTAATGAGTGTCTTTTCCTGGTTTTTAAAGCTATTACTGTAAAGTGATGTAATTATCTGAATTTACCAGACTGATCTAGCTGGTAAAACTTAGTCTGGAATAACTGCAAAATAGTAAAACAAGAATCATCACACCCATGTGATTATATGCATCTAAACTTTAATTCAAGGCTTAGGCGAAATATCAAGGTATTCATCATACCATGACATAACCTAAAAATATTGAGATATTTCAAAAAGGCCATATCTCCCAGCCATATATATATACCACCCTTGTTTTCTCATATTTCTTGGTCAATTTAATGCCTGGTACAAATAAAAGTACATTTGTCTGGACAAATATAATTCTAACAACAAAAATATCTCATAAGAGTTTAATTTAAGAACTGATATCTAGCCATTTTCCATGCTTTTCTTGATGAGTGATTTTGATTATTAAGTTCTTACATCAATATTTATGGCATTGTACTGCCAAAAACACCTTTTAGGCATTCTAGATTTTCTTTTCTGTCTCTTTTAGTCACATGATTCACACCACAGTTGCTACTTGATTGCATAACCATTATTTTTGATGACAAGGGTGGTTTTTTCCATGGCTGTATATAAGGCTGTATATATTAGGGATGGGCATTTTAGGTAATGGGCTGCAAGGTGGCGCAGTTGGTAGCACTGTTGCCTCGCAGCAAGAAGGTTGCCGGTTCGCGTCCCGGTGGGGGCACCGGAATCTTTCTGCGTGGAGTTTGCATGTTCTGTGTGAGTTCTCTCCGGGTTCTCCAGCTTCCTCCCACACAGTCCAAAAACATGTTGAGGTTAATTGGTGATTCTAAATTGTCCGTAGGTGTGAATGTGAGTGTGCTTGGTTGTCTGTCTCTAAGTGTAGCCCTGTGATAGGCTGGTGATCTGTCCAGGGTGTCCCCTGCCTTCACCCTAAGTCAGCTGGGATAGGCTCCAGCCCCCCCGCGACCCTAGTGAGTATAAAGCGGCGTATAGATAAAGGATGGATGGATTTTCAGTAATTTTCAAAGTCGAGTAGTCAGGCAAATCAAAATTCGATTAATCAATTTGTCCTGACGTCATCATGATGTCATCTATAATGAAACAAAAATACTTTGTCCCCAAAGGGAAATTGTAAAATGTGTGTGAGCTCTTATTTACTGTATATATTGGGCATGCTCCATACTAATATTGTTAATATTTAATTAATATTCAATAATATTCAATATGAACATGTATTGTTGCACCCCCTTGTATAAAGTTTATTTTCCAACAAGTACTTCCTGGTGGGTATATTATCTTGGACCCTCCAATTGCTCTGTGCCCATGTAATCTTCATTGCTTTTTGCAACCACTTTGCATCTATGTGTGTGTTTCGCTGTGTTGATTCACTATTTGTATGTTTGTTATACTTAACTAAATCTGTTTCAGCACGTCATCCTCAGGAGGCCATCAAGAGGTACAGAAAAGTCCTTAAGGCACACAAGAAAGGAAAAAAACTGAGTGTGGCATATCGAAGGGTCGGTGTCGACAGAAACACCATTGTCGCCAGTGCTCCGATCTGTGAGCTGGCTGTTGTGGCACCAAAGAAATACAAAGAGTTGCTGGTTGCTCATACACCACAGCAGCGACTGCAGGACTTTGCCAAAAAATGCCAGGAAGTGTTGATTAATGATCCAAACCTTTTGAGGGATGTTGAACATCAAAAGAAAAAGGGGAAACTAATTCCTCTGTCTAAGAAAACTTAGTGTTGTTTCACTGTGGGTGCCCTAGAGCAGTTCAGTTGTAGCTCGGGTCAAGTTCACTAAGTATAGAGGGTCCAGGTTGTGCTAAGACATGTTCATATCAATAATGCCAATGGCTTGATTTTGATTTAGTTTTTTTTCAGGTCCTGCACAAAAAGTGCCCAAACCTCATGGGTTTGTATACTGTTGTATACTGCTGTTCTGCCATGTGATAACTCAGTATGTGTGTTTCTGTACATTAAAGACAATGTTCAACATTCTATCTCTTGTATGTCTTTGGTAAAATATAGTACACAGAAAAGTCTATGGGTGGAAGAGCGTTGAGGTACAAAAATGTGATATTTTAAATATCAGATCAAATTTCTGTACCTTGAAATTGTTCCACCCATTTGCTGTTCTACAAAATTTCATTGGTATTAGTAGATGGTTAACAAACTATTAACAAGTGATCTGTAAAGTGTGAGTTAATGTAGTTGTTAAGTATTAGTTATAAGCTTATGTATGTTATTGAGGCGTTATTCTAAAGTTGCAACTATTCCTCATTTACCAACAGTTAATAAATGAAGAATAGTTGCAACTTTAGAATAACGTCCCAATAACATATATAAACTATTAACTGATACTTAACAAGTCATTAGTAAGTGATTCACTAATGGCTTGTTCATGATCTATGACTGGTGTATAAGGTATGGCTGTAAATCATTAATATACAGTTAACAAGTCATTTATAACTCATTAACTAGCAGTTTATAAATGGTTTGTTAATTGTCCATAAGGCATCGTTATAAATCATCACAAACTATTAAACACTTAACAAGTGGTTAATAACTCACTAATTAACAGTTTACAAGTGATCTATTAAGTAGTTATAACGGATAGTTATTATAAAGTGTTACAGAAGTGGTTTTTGCTCTTGTCCTATGGTCTCATTTTTCACTGCAATCTACAGTCGTGCACCTCTATGGAAACACAACCATCATGTCTAGAAGTCAACTAAAACTCAAAAATATCTTCTGTGCAGTATGACATAGTTAAAATGCCATCAATTGTAAAAACTAAAAAAAACAAGTTCAATTTCTTTAAATTTTGGAATCAACATGGACAATGTTTTATAAGTCTACATTGGGGTTATGGACACTGTAAAAAAAAAAATGGTGACTTGATATTCTAAATATTTTACTACTTATTTTTCCCCCCATACTTGTTTCTTATCTACTCTGTGTAAACACAGCCTGCAGTTCAGCCCAGTTCAGTCGAAGAGTCCCTGAATTTTGGTCACATGACTGTTGGTTGTAGCTGAGCAACTGCTGGTTTACTGTTTGTGCCAAGGAGTGCAGAATTTTTGTTTTTTGCAGAATCTGGTGAGAGCAAACAGTATAATTTTGGTAAATGTTTAGTTCATGTAGAATAAAATGATTTTAAATAAATGTAATTTTAAGCTTAGGTTTGGTTAATTTTCTCAGTTGAGTAGTTCAATGAAGCAAGAAAGTTTAAAGTCTGCCAATTCCTTTGTGTTTTTACAGTTTCAGGCTCCGATAAATTATGTAATTTTAGATCTTTTGGGGGGGAAAGGTTGTTTTTTGTTGTTGTTTTTTTTTTCTAAAGATAACATGTCTTTCAAATCCACCAGCACATTTTGAGGTTCAGAGAGTTGACCATCCAACTTCTAGTAGGACAGTGAACAAGCCAATTCCCAAAACTAAGAATAGAAGAAAGTCTGATTACATTCATGTAATTTGAAACTGACATCCTTTACTCTACTTGTTATAAATCACCGACTGATTCAAAGACTCGTTTGTGGTAATATGGGATTCTTACAGTGCACATTTACAGCATCAGTTAGATGAAGAGCACAAAAACTACAAATCACAGTCCTGCATTACATCTCCAGGAACTTGACATTTGGGTCACAGATCCACTTTGAGAAGGATGTCTAAAATGCTATTTCCCCAGATGGTAAAAGATCTCTTTAAAGCTGGAAAAAAAAAAATACATCAGGCAGCTATAAAGTAACGAGAAACATGATTTATCTTGTAAAATCAAATATGATGTGACTGAAGTGCTCAAGCTCTGGGAGATAGTCAGTCAGGAACATGATACTGCTCAGGTATTTAATTTACTCAGTGAGCCCAAAAAAAGACATTCCCATCCAGCTATTCGATCTGTGCTTTGAAGAGAAACATTTTTGAAATTTTCTGTCACAATTATCGATATCTATAATGTTGCATACTATGGTTTTTAGAATAAATAATTGTCACATTTTATCCATATCACCCCTCTCTAAAAACAGCATTACAGCAAATTTGAATATGTACTTTACAGATAGACTGTGTCTCAGTCTGAAGTTATACAGTATAAAGGTCCTCTGACAGGGTGAATCCAAATTTTGAGACATTAGATCTGTTCTCGTGCCCACATCACTGTATTGTTCGTGTTCCTGGAAGAGAGTTCCCGGAGGGAAAAGATGAGAGTCCTCAGGCTGGATTGTCTTCTACCCAAATCCTCTGAGTTGCAATGTGTGCTTTGGAGAGAGAATTAATTTGTTTTCAGTTTTCATGTTACTTGGCAATTGTGATTACTTTGAGACTAAGCTATATTGGTCCCTGCTTGGAGAAATACCAACAAATGCCTCCATAAGTTTCTGCTACTGTTCCTCTCAAACTCTGCTGTTTTCCCTCTTTCTGAAGCCTCAGACATCAATAACTATTCAGCTGCCTGGAGCATGAAATAACACTCAGCGGTACCTACTTAGATAATTAAGTAAAAGGCAGTAACACACTGAAAGGGGAAGTTATTTTGCTGCTTGCTTACACAAAAAAACAAACCAAAGGCACTAACATGACTAGTGACAGAAAAAACTGCACAGTAGAAACTGCATTATAAACAAAGCGCTTGCCAAGGCAGGACCTAAGGCTGAGGGATCAATTCACACCAAGCAGAACTGTGGTCCATTATGTAACTAATTGGCTAGTAAATTATTTGAAAGCAAACAGCAGGAGTTATTGCCTACCTGCTCATAATAGAAATGAGAGTGAAATCAACAAGCATGAACCAAGATAGTCTGGCTGAAAATGGACGACATGAAGCCGAACGAAGGCGTCACATCGCTGACTTTTCATTACTGACAACAGAGTTCATTTTCTTCGGCAAATATCAAAAAGCCATTTTAGGACCAAGCTCACTATGCAGAGTGATCCATGTCCATGGCTACACCGGCAGTAATTTGACAACAGTAATTTGTGTGTGTGTGTGTGTGTGTGTGTGTGTGTGTGTGTGTGTGTGTGTGTCTTACCAGGGTACAGAAGACGAAGAGCAGAAGCTGACAAAGTCCATCTCTCTGTTAGAGAGCCAACACCACCACCTACTGCACTGTCTGGAGAAAACCACTGTGAGTGCAGGTTTCTCTCTTTTCACTTTAAATGCCCTCTAGTTGTACCTGTATTTATATTTACTTTTTAGTAAAGGACACTGATTAAGCTGAAAGGATGTGCTTACTGTTTAAGGACCCAAGGGACATGCCATTAGATATACCTTATATTTTATGCTACTCAAACCTTGTTTTGTTTTCCAAATGTTACCAACTCAGAAGGCTATTTTTGACACCGACTAACCCTGTAGCTCCCAAATCTCCCAAAATAGATCTAAAAAGAGTCTAGAGGGAGTTTTACTGCTGTCAACGATATTTATCACTGTGAGGTTTTCCCTCTTGTTGAATCTTTGCTTCAAAATCAGTTGGATGCAAGAAATAAATTCCTGGCAAAAACACTTCATAATGTTTACAAGACACTTTTTCTGAGACATTGTGGTGCAATTCAAAGCTGGCCCAGCTATACTGCGACCTGCAGGAGGTTACCGCTCAACTGTGGCCCTAAACTATACCTGATTGCTGTTCCCAATTGAGCAGAAGTTCGGGAGAACCACAGCTAAACTGCAGATAAATGTGGTGTCTGAGCTGTCTATACCACAAAAGATCCTCAACCCAGAACAGTGACCTGATGACTTAGTTCAATGAATTTGCTTTCAGAAATCTGAGAAAATGTGAGGAATAGTGTTATAGGGTCATGCTGAGTTTTTTTCCCCTCATTAACATAACATGTCTGCTTGTGACAGTTAATTATCACCATTAGGTTACAATGTTCTGAACATTTCGATCAACTGTACATCATATTGTTGCACATTTGTCCCTTTCCCTTTGTGTTTCCTTTCAGTCTGTATGAGGTGATGAAGAAGCGACACTTTTACTTCTAATTACAGAGTTATATAAGTTTGACATAGTGCTGTCTTCAGACGAACAAACATGGTAAAACATTTGATCAGTCAAATTATCTGAACTATAGAAATGTGTCTTTATGTTAAACTTAACTAATTAAAACTTTAGTTAAACCAGCTCTGTGGTAGATTTAGGTTCAACTTCAGTTGCAGGATTTTAGGTGATTTCTACACAACTCAGCAGCAGGATTCAGACTAAATCACAAGTGCAGCTTGAGCTGAAGCAGTTGAGGACACAACAATGGGATTTAAGTGACTGTGTGACTTTGATGCAGATGACAGCTAATGGCACTAACAGCCAGCGAGTCGAGGTTAGTCATTAGTCTGCACACAGCGTCAACTATTACTGGTGGAACAGATTTTTGGTGCAAAACAGAAAACATCTGTCATTCAGGCAGCCAGTATACTAAATGGGCCATGTACATTCTTCAGTGGATGATGATTTATGCTGTTAGTTTATTCTTATAGTTGCTTTAAATCTGTTTTGGAGCATTTTTTTTAAATGATTTATCACTCCAGACATCAAATCCTATTACTCTGTTATACATTTATTTGCACTGTTTTCTCCTCTCCATCTCTGTTCTCCCCGTGTCTTTTTTTTTTCCTGTAACTGTCTTCTTCTCCCCAGGCTCACGAGTTTGTTGACGAGCAGATATATGAGCAGAACTGCTTAGAAACAGCGCTGCAGACCTTTCCCTCACGCAGTCCCTCTATGTCCGGCCACGACAGTCCTGCAGGCAGCTGCTGTGGCCGGAGAGGAAAGAAAAACACTCCACTGCCCAACGCCAGCCTGCCGACTGCCCATCCCATCCCGACACACCAGGGCCCACTGCAGGAGCTCAGTGCCATCCACATACAGTGCAGTGACCCGCTGTCACACACTGCCAGGTGAAAATCAACAGCACACAGACACGACAGCAGTGTCAGGGGGTTGGTATCAGAGTGCTAGCTGAAAAGTGCCAAATTTGTTTTCTTACACTCCACAGTAGCAGGTGTTGGTCTATCCCAGTTACAAACAGACATTCTGTCAAATGCCACAAGTGGTTTCTGGACATGAAATCTGTTTGGTTGCATGTCTTGAAGTTTTGATCTCTGGGTAACACTTTACTTCAAACTGCAGTGTAAGAACTTCTGTCTCCCTCATCTGGCAGTGAGAGTAATTACACAAACACTGTCGACTTGCTCTTCTGACGCCTGCCTCAACGTCGATCGCTTTCTTTTTTTAGACTGTAATCCTTCCTCTGAACTCTGAGTTTCTTTTTAATCTGGAGCACCGGAAACTTTTCTTGGACCCTTCCTAGCTGCTGTAGCCTACTTTCTCTCCATCACTCAGCAACATAAAAGGCATGACTGTCAGGACACCAGACTTTGAATGCACATGCATACGTCAGAATCCCCCACTTTAGCTTCAAACCCCCCAGTTAGGATTTATAAGCAGTATAGACATTTAATGAGTGGTAATTGACTTGTAGGCAGATATCAATGTTTAATAAGCCCAGTGTATAAACATATATTGGATGATAATGTAGTAAAAAAAAAAAAAAAAAAATGTTGTAATTATATCCAATATATCTAAGATAAAATAAATGTTATTGATCCCTCAGCGGGGAAACTTACATGTTACAGCAGCAAGATACAAATGAGGCATGAAAGAAGCAATTTAAGAATTAGAAAAACTACATTAAGGCTAAAAATAAAGATATAGTAAAGGTCTCATAAAAACAGTGTACCAGACATATGAATATACATATGGATATGTTCATGTATGGCATCTGCATTGGACAAATTACAATTGTTAACCAGTGCTGAAGAATAATAAACAAACAACAGTTTTAAAATGTCCTTTAAGTTTTCTAAAGTTATATTATGTGTGTATAATTATATATTTCCTAATTATATACTGTGTATAGATGCTAAACTGGGATGCGAAGAATAGTGTTACTAAAACATTGCAGTAAAGAAAATCAGCAATAAGGACAGATTTTACCGTTTTTGTTTGTTCAGTTGGAAGTAAAAGGAGAAGTTGTTTTGATGTGTTTTGTGCTGCAAGAACCACAAACAAATTTAATATAAATCGTATTTGGGAGGCAGCAGAATTGTCAGTGATCAATATATTTGAAATATGAGATAAAATCCCAACTATCTGCATCCCCACATAGATAACATTAAGGATGAGTAGAAAGATGTCTGCCTACGTTTGGCCAAAGTTGCCCCAAAAATAGAAAGCAAATCTGCAGTGAAGGCTGGCAAAATATCTAATATTCAAAAAGACACTAGAGGGCACTGTAGGATCACTTCAAAATAACTTGTTAACAGATTGGACAGATTATGTAACAATAACAGACAAAGAGAACTGTTTTAATATCCTTTGGGTATCAGTGAATCTCTTTTAGCAGCAATAGAGGGAAAACATGGAATATTTTTCATATTTTAGAGATTTAATATTACTGTGTCTGCGAATAATTTGGGGCAAAATATGTCTTCACTTTGTCATTAGACAGTATTATCACAGCCACAGTTCAGAGTCTCTTACACCAGACAGATACATAGACATGTACATTCCTTATACAGAAAAGCAACAGATACATGCAATATAGTCGTGATCACATATGTCACATGAGCATTAATGCAAGTACGCATCTGTTAGTGCATGTATATATACATGCAGTGTTCTGGTATTTCACTTAAGAAGAGACAAACTCCTCCATTTTTAAGTCCTAAAACTAAAACCAGACAAAAGTAATGTGAATAATACAGTAGGTGATGTTAGGAAACATTTTAAGTGGGTTACTATACATGTGGTGGGTCCATTGTTGTGTTGGAGAGATATCACAGGGAGGCTGATCATTTTAGAAGCAGGTTGTGCAATAGCAGCAGATTTGTTTTTATTGGAATCTGACACGCTGGAGGATATGCATTCTGTACTAGAGCTGTGATCGTTGAATATTTTTCATTGCTGAATAATCGGATGGTTTCACAGTTAATTGATGGTCTATAGAGACAACACATGCCAGTATGTTGAATGTGGAAGAGCTCATTTGCAAAAACAGATAACTGCATTTTTGTAGATTTTCAGAAAACTTTTTTTTTGTTTGTTTGTTTGCCTGAAATAATATCAATCAAACTGAAGTCGAGGGCTGCAAGGTGGCTCGGTGGTTAGCACCGTTGCCTCGTAGCAAGAAGGTCACCGGTTCGGACACCGGGATCTTTCTGCGTGGAGTTTGCATGTTCTCCCCGAGCAGCGTGGGTTCTCTCCGGGTTCTCCGGGAGGAAGCCGGAGAACCCGGAGAGAACCCACGCTGCACGGGGAGAACATGCAAACTCCACGCAGAAAGATTCCGGTGCCCCCACCGGGATGCGAACCGGCAACCTTCTTGCTGCGAGGCAACAGTGGCTATAACTTATGGATCACAAAACAAAGTACAAGTCTAATGTCTCTCTTCTGAAAGAATGATATATTTGATCTATATGCTTGTCATAATTTCCCCAGAGTACAAGGGTGGCATCCTCAAATTTCATATTTAAATATTACAAAAAATATATTCAGTTTACAAAACAGAGATAAGCAGCAATTCCTCAGAACAGAGACACTGCAGTTATAGAACATTTGGCAGGTTTGCTGAGAGGATATATCAGCTCTGACAATACTAGCCAGTTCATTTTCTGTTGAGTACCTAATATTAGTTGGTTGATTAATTAATTATTAGTCTGTAACAGTAGATATTGTTTGTACACAATCATCAAGTGTTTCTTTCTTCTTCTTTTATAATAGTCGCTCAAACCTCAACCTGAAAACCGGCGACAGCAGTAAGATAAACTGCAAAGGCGGCCGCATTACCACAGCAATCATCAGCCTCCCGACGCCCCCCGCTTTAACTCCTGATGGTGACGGCCTCCACGGTCCCCCACAGCGCCGGCCGCCCCCGCCTCCAGGTCACCCTCCACCCCCGAGCATCCAGACCACAATGAGCTCAGCTGGCACCAACATTGTCAAAGTCTCAGCTCTGTAACTCTCTGGCTGATAGATGTAACTCAGCAGGAGAAAGGAAAAGAAGAGGAGGAGGAGAAGGAGGAGGAGGAGGAGGAAGCAGGTAACACTCAACTGATGGACACACCGTGTCCCGTCTCACAGGGTCAACAAGGAGAGAGCAGAACTCCAAAGGAGTCACTAGGTACAGAGACAGGGTAGAGGACTGTAGATATGTGAACTGAGAATCACGCACTTGTCATGTTGTGTATGTACTGTAGATACGGAGTGAATTGCTGCATTTCTAATAGTTTCTAACAACAGTACAGATGTTTTACAGCAACAGTGCTGTGGAAAAGATTGAAAAGCATTGTGCAATTAGCATAAACATCAGCACACACCGTTGACATACCACGAATTCACAGTGAAACTGTGAAAATTATATTTGTAGACTTTAAATATTGAAGAAAGATACAGATGTGGACTGTGTTTGCTGGAATTTGATTGGTCTTGTTTGTGTTATTTGTTGTTTGTCTTAAGAATTTTAAGGAACGAAAAAAAAAAGGAATTAAAAAAGTTTTAGTTTTCTTTGCAGCATCATTTGAAAAAGTCACTGTTCCCGATGCTGCTAATATCATCGCTGAAATGTGCATTTCATTTGTCAAATACTGTAAAAAGTGTTTGTTTTTTGTAGGTAAATTGTACCAATTCATTATGTTCAAGGCTCAAACCAAACTGTAATGTTTAGTTGCTTCTTAAAGGAAAATGACTGCATGGATGGAGGCTGATTGTCTTTATACTGACAGGAAACACACAGTGATTCTCAATTTGATAGTTAAAAACACTGAGCTGACCACAATATTGCTTTGAACTGAAGGTTTGATATTTTGATCAAAGGATGAAGCTGGAGTTGTTTTGTATGCAACTTGTTATTCATATGAAAAGACCAAAACTGACCACTTTTTCTTTATGACCTGTTCGTGTTCATTTTTAGCTGTTTTTAGCTAATTTTACTCAAATGCAACAAAAAAAAAATGTTTTAGTTGGAACTATTTTGCAGCATAAGTGAAATACCTGTGAGGTTGTATGTAGAACTCACTCCACATAATTGACAGTGCCAATGTACTAGTAATTAAACGTATCACCCAGTGAAATGATGTGGTTAATTATTATGGTTAGAAAAATAATTAGGTCAGTGGCATAGAGGAATAATTTTAATAACATTTTGGGTGAGCAATACTACAAAATTTTGTTTCAATTCAACATCAAGTAGTACCAGGAACACTATCACCAATATTATTACTAGTAGATGTTCATAGTATATAGTACACATGAATTATTTTTCGATAGGGATAAATTCATGATTACATTTGGAGAATAAAACCAGCCAAAAAAAATCATCAGCCTATGCTAACATTGTAAACTATGCTGAATTGCAGTAATGAGTTGTTATAAACTCGACTACCGTTACATTATCCTCACCTAATGTCTGTTCCTGAGTGAAGGAGAAGCAGAGGAGGGACTGAGCTGAAATGAAACAAATGCACATAAATTATGTAAATAACATGAATCGAATACTTAGTTGTTGTTTTTTATTTATTTGCTTGCTTGCTGGTTTGTTTTTTTTGTTTGGTGAAAGTACCAGACTGGGCATTTGCTTCTACAGTGCTCTCTCTGTCTCAGACCAACGGTTTCAAACTTGCACTTACAGACACACACAACAAGACCAACCACCAAAACACAACCTCAGATTATAAATCACACAGATGGATTCTCTGCTATTTACTTGCCTGTATCTTTACATAGCAAATAGTTGTTTGCTGCTACATTAACCCTCTGAACCCCAAAACCTGCCCGCTGGTTTGAAAGTCATGTTGATTTGTTGAAAATTACTTTATTTTACATGTTTAAAAAAAAAAAAAAGCCAAAAGCCAAAAGCCAAAATCAAGCCTTACCTCTAACCAGATTGAGTTCTTAAAAATAAAAACTAATTAAAAACTGAACTGGGCTGAACTGCAGGCCGTGTTTACAAAGACAAGATAGGAGTCAAGTATAGAAACTAATTTAAAATAAAAGCAGTAAAATAAAATATGTGGAGCCACCAAGTAACACCAAGGACCACTTATATAGGTTTGCTTCACTTTTCAAATATTCATAAAATAAATCATTATAGAAAGGCAACTTTCTTTTTTTTTTTTTTTTTCCTTTTATGATTTATGATTTTATACCCTGGTCATACTGCACGAAGGCATTTTTGAGTTTTCTCTATTGTCTCTACATGTGGCCATGGTTGTGCTGTTTCCATGGAGGTGCAGGACTTTAATGTTCAAAATTCCAAAATTTGCACTTTTAAGTGAATAAAATACAAAATACAATATTTGTTTGTATAAATTGTATAGGTGCTTTATCCCCTGTGGAATAATAAAAAAGCTACAACTGTTGTGCTCATGTTGAAGGATATTCAAAAAGAATAGCATAAAGTGAGTATTTATCATGAATATTTTAGATATTGAATGCGAAGAAGGTTGAGCACCACTGTGAACAAAAGGCTGGTAGGAGCATTACAGGAATCGAGTAAATTGTGTTCAGTTTTGTTTTTTTCACATTACAATTTAAAACATAGTAATTTGTAGAACTTCTAAATGGAATGAAAATGGTAAAATATGCAAATGTAAAAAGACTGTTTTGGGTCAGCTCATCAATAGATCATCTTCTCACATTGTTTTTCAAACAAAAAGGAGGAACAAACCAAATGATGCAGTTCTGTCTGTAAGACATCTGTAAACCTCTGTGTCATTGCTCATTTGTTATGATTTATTTTTTAGTTATAGAGCCAATTTCCTGTCATCCAGATATATTACCTTCACTTGTGCCATTTTGTGTCTCAAGTTACATTTTGCCACTAAAAAGATGTGATTTCTCCAACAATTTAAAATAATTATGAACTTTCCATAAAAAACAGACTTAACACACATTTAAATTTATATAGAACTTTAAAACGTATACGGAAGAATAAACAAATTTTAGCTTACAGCTATTGCAATTTTTCTTTGCATCAAATTTGTCAACAAAAAGTTCTAAACATGCTTTAAAATAATCATATGAACTGAAAATGCAAGAAAAAGTCAGTAAGTAAACCAAATGTTAGGATTGTTTGTGAAAGAATTATTCTAAAAATCATTACTGAACTGATATGCTAATATTTCAGAGGCCAGAAAATAAAACCTCACAAATGCTCACAGGATGGCAGCAAAGATGCATTCAGACACTGAAACAACAACAGAAATAAAGTGAGTCCTGCCTGAATATATTATTTCTGCACCTACCTGCTACACAGCATTGCTCATTTGAATTTGGTAGATGCCTGTTGTTTGGGATAGTTTGTGACTACTTGCCATGTGTGCTGTAGTTCCCTGTATCAATTAAACACAGTGTTTATTTGTCTTTTGGTTTCTTTGTTTTTGCTAAAGTGGAAGCTGATTACTTCATGTGTTTTTTCCAATCACAAAGTACCACGTGAAATTGTTTTTTTTTTGTTAGTTTTCTTGTTTTGTTTTCTGTATTGATGTATTTTGTGTTGGGTTCCGCATTTTGTCAAAAACATTGTACCAAAATGATCGCTTTCCATCCTCTGTAAGAACGAAGCAGTCATACTCTTTATGCTGCTTTACAAAAAATTACAAACCCTTTAGATATTTTTTTTTCTTCATACCATTATCGTTGAAAATATCAAGCGTCGCCTCAGTTGTGGTGTTCATAACCTGGATCTTGGTTAACACTAAAACAGTATCTATACATTAGGGCTTTTCAACCATATCTTTTTTTATTTTAGAGAAAGCACCTCTCCCACACCAGAGTGACTAATGTACAATGATACTTGTCATTATATGATGGACTTGACTTCAAAGGCATTGTTGGGATCACTTTTTTTAAAAGTCTTGGCATTGCTGTTTGTGTTGTTTCTTATCTTTTTATCCTTTCGAACTGAGCTTTTCTGTCTGTTTGCTGTGTACACAGTATTCTGTCAGTTTGTTTATTATAACAATTATGAAGTGTCAGATGAGAATTAAATTCTGCCACAACAATCGAGCTTCGTCTTTCTTCTCCCTCTGGTCACCGAATATTCACATAGAACGTGGCACATTTACACTGATGTGTGAAATGTGGCTTATGATGAATGTGTTCCATCACATATAAATACACAAATCATCAGTAATGTTTTGGATTTAAAATGCACACAGATTAAAAGTTGAGTGTATTTTTTGATGCCTTTTATGATCAGTTCTTAAATGACGAAAACACAAAGAGCACACTGATTATGTTTAAATTAGCGCTGAACTATAGTCATTTTAGCAACAACAATGTTGTGTACACAATAGTCACATGGCAGGATGTGCATTATAAAATAAGGTAAATTAGGTCCAATACATCATGCTACGATAGTTTTACTGCTTAATGCAAAAGCAAAACGTGTACAGTTCTTATTTTTTCAGCAAAATCCAGAAGAGAAGTCTGTCTGATAGAACATATTTATGATTTACAAGCTCTTAGGTACAGTGATGGGGTTTTTCTTTGTTTTCTTGTTTTTTTGTTTTTTATTTACTTTGTTTACAAGACAGAGTTTTGATATGCAGGCTCTACATGCGCATAGTAAAAGGAATGTGGAACAGGAGAGAAACTCTAAAAATTAAGATTTAGTGGCAAAAAGAAACACAATGTCAGTTGTTTCATCATTTAAATCAGCACCACAAAGCACTGCAGCAAAGCCAGATTCGAGTGCCATCCGAAGCAAAAAGAAACTATTTTGGATGCCTTTGCCAGTACACACAGCGTGAAAAAGGTTACAGACTGCTTTTTTTGAATCATTTTTTGTTTTCTGAGACAGACACAATTCTCTGAAAAGCCACCTCAGTCATTTAAGAGTGATTAACTCTTTCCAAATAGTTATTGAATTCCTTTATTTTTTCATACCACAATATACTGTATATGGCAGAAAAACAATATATCACCATGCTATTTAGTTTACAAATCATGCAGCCCTAGTTTAAATGAAACAAAATGCGGGTCATCTGTCCGGCTGTCGACTGCTACAGCTGACCAGTTTAGTCTTATTAATATTAACAAAAGTGTACAGCTTTGGAGAAGATAAGGCACAACTCTCTGTAAAAACTTCTTATAATATTATTTAAACCATCTCTATCCTGTAGATGGTCATAGGGCGTTGAAGCCCCTGTCCTTGACCATTGGGCATCAGTTGGGCTACATCCTGGACAGGTGACCAGTCTATCAGAGAGCGAACACAAAGATACAGACAACCATGCATGCTCACACCCACACCTACGGCAATTTAGAATCCCAGAATAACCAACTATGCATGTCTTTGGAGTGTGGGAAAGAGCTGGAGCACCTGGACAAAATACACATAGGCACAGGGAAAACATGCAAACTCCACATGGAAACCCAGCAGACCAGCAGGGTTGAACCCATAAGTATGTTGCTGTGAGGTACTACTGCTGAATATCAGCTTACTATTGGTCAAAAGTTAAGCATAGCTCCTTGTTTTGTTTGTTAACTTCATATTTCACCTTTAAATTCTGCAGAAATATTTCAGGGTACGGAGTCCCCCAATTACAAGTGCATGACTTTGACAGTGACAAACACATAAATTGGTTAAATACTTACTCATATACTGCTTATGCTACAAAGCAAAACTATTGACAAAGTCTTACATTACTATAAAGACATGCGCCTGCAGTGGAAAATGCCTCATTTGATGATTGCATAAATCATTTAGAATAAATTTCTGTGGGTTTATACACATGACTAAACTGAATAAAGAACCCTTTATCCTGACACAACATGTAAAAGAAAATCCAAACTGTGCCCATAAAATAGAGCAACATCATATTATCATTCAACTGCCTAGACTAAGAACATTAAAAGGAGAAAAAAATGAAGAACTTAGAAACACAAAGAGGAATTTTAAATGCTATAATTAAAAATGATGTAAAGTCCGAGGCAAGTCATGTTCTCTTTCATGTGTTTAACCAGGTGTTTGTCTGTCAGCTTCCTCTCAGCCACATGTGTGATCCTGACCCTGTTTCACAGCTTCATACCAGTCATTAGTGGTCGTCTGGCTGACGTCACCACACAGAAGGACCAGATGATTCAAACACACTATGACCAAGTGTGCGTGCAGACAAACGCCCACATATCCAACTGCTTTACTAATCAGTTTCATTCCTGGGGGGAGAGGTAACAGCTATTTCAGTACAGTGCAGTAATCTGAGATGTGGACATATTTATATGGGTACAACATTTGTGCTTGCAGAGTAAAGTCACAAAATTAGACTTTTTTGCCTGTTGTTTGGTTAACAGAGCATCAAAACAATATTTATTCTGCTGATTCTTCAACACCGTTTGATTCGAAACTTGACGTCTCTCTACCACTACATATAAAACATTTAAGAAATGAAGCAATCGTAAAAATCCTCATTTTGTTAAAGTTACTTTTCAATGGTTTGACTTGCAAACTAACATGAGAGCTGTGACAGAAAAGGAGGGACATTTAAAATCAGTGGTCAGTGGTCAGAAAAGTTACTCTTCGTAAAAATTGCTGTAGTGATGCATCTAAACCTTTAGATGGCAGCCCATTAACATCTTTGGTGGATAAAGAACACAGGTACATGCTGTACCAAAGGTCACTCAACATACAGTATGTTGGACATTAAACTAGACCATTAAGCTAAGTGCAGTATTTTGTCACACTTTATTTACTGCAGTAAATAAGACATTGCTTTGTTCACAACATCCAGTTCATGTTGAGGTATAAACTGTGCAAAATCAAAGAAGAGAAAATGGCTTATTGCAGTTAATTTCTCTTTTTCTTTTAATCATTGCTAATAACATAAAATCTTCTTAAATTGTGATCCCATTTTCATTGCAGATTAGTCTACCATTTTTTTCTCGAACAAACAATTAATTCCAATTTATCAGTTTGATTGATTAGTCTAAAAAAAGTTAGAAAATATTTATCACAGCCTCTCGGAGCGGAAAGATACTATCTTTTGTATAAACAAAAGTCACAAACCCAATGCTAAATCAAAATACTAGCATTTAAAACTGTTATAAAAACTGAAAATATATACATTTGAACCAGTGGATTTTGACATGGGCTGCAAGGTGGCGCAGTTGGTTAGCACTGTTGCTTCGCAGCAAGAAGGTCGCCAGGTCGCCGGTTCGCAGCCCGGTGGGGGCACTGGGATCTTTCTGCATGGAGTTTGCATGTTCTCCCCGTGCAGCGTGGGTTCTCTCCAGGTTCTCCGGCTTCCTTCCACAAGTCCAAAAACATGTTGAGGTTAATTGGTAATTCTACAATTGTCCGTAGGTGTGAATGTGACTGTGCTTGATTGCCTGTCTCTAAGTGTGGCCCTGTGATAGACTGGCGACCTGTCCAGAGTGTCCCCTGCCTTCGCCCTAAGTCGGCTGGGATAAGCCCCCCCCCAGGACTAGTCCTGAAGTCTCAGTAACCTTTTAATCCACACTGATGGACTTGTATTACACTGAATTCTGGGTTTTTAACTTGACCCAGAATATTTAACAGCAGCCAAGGGCCTGTTTTAGAAAAGACATTTTTTTCAAACGAATTGGTATTAGTTTTTGAGTCCTACAAGGCTCTACAATGCTCACAAATTGGACACAAGTAGTTTATTAGTGAAACTTGTCTAAATGATGCACAACTACTAGTAACTATTAGAATAACCTTACTTTAGTTTTCCAAGTGTATCATTTGAGATAATCAGCTATCGACAAAGCACAAAGATAGCAGATTTTGTTCTGACTTTAGGCTCAAAATGAAAAAATTAATTGATATCTAAAACCTATGGCTCATAAAAAACAAGACTTTCCAAGCAGAAAAACACAAAAAGCTAATGTGCAATACATTCCAGCTTTACACTTTAGGTTTTAATCTCTACTGTTGCTTTCCCCAGCAGCAAGGATCTGTAGCAGTTCCTGTTTACAGCCAAAACACTGACACTGTGTATGTGTGTGCGGGCATGAAGAATAGTGTCTATGACTTTTTTTCTTTTTGTTAATACACTTATAATACCATACACAGTGTGGTTTCACTGCAAGAACAATTGTGTTTTGTCTTTTTGTGATGGTTAGATTCATTTTTTGGCCAGAACACATAAACTAAACAAGTCATAACAGTCAGTGAGTCACATTAAGGATTAGAAAGTTTCTGTCTATGGTGAGGAACAGGTCGACAGTTGCTGCTGCTGCATGTGCGGTCTGCGTTTCGGTGCCGAGTGATGTGAGGAGACGCTTCTTTATCCAGCGCATTCTAATGATGACAGCTGGGAGGAAGTGGGCTGATGGACAAGAAGCAGCTGCAGGTTGGGGGTCATGTTTGGGATGAAAATGTATCATGTGAATCACGAAGGAGGCTGAATGTTAAATAGACCCACACGTCATCGTCTCACTCTTGGCTTATAGAGATATAAAGTACAGGACTCTCGGTCTCACACGGATTGGTTTGAAACTTCACTTATCTGTAAAAGCATTTACACCTGCAAGTGTTTAGTGTAGCATGAATTTATGAAGTTGTTTTCTGTCCACGTGCAGACACTGGAAGCTCATGACTAATGCATGCACGTTCCAACAATAAATCCTATTTAGTAAGAGTTTGGCACTCAAAAAACTCAGCTAATCTGCTAATCAGGGTGCGGTTCATCCAGATTTGACATGACTGTCCGAAAGTGTGGGAACCCATCACTAAGAAACCAATATCTGAGACAATTGGTTTTATTGTCTTTCACAAAAGAGCAGGCTGACTAACTAAGAGATGACAGCCGTATTTATAGCTAATTTGTAGTTAACTCATTCATTAGGCAAAACACCTTTAAAATTGTTGGTTCAGCTTTGTAAATCTGTGGATTTGCTTCTTTTTCTACCCTTATACATCAAATGAATTTATGTTTGCAACTGTGTCAGTTAGCAATTTAAAGATATCTCCACTGACTCTGAGAAACTGTGAGTGCTAGGTTTGCATCACTCTGACATTTTTTTGAAGTACTCAAAACAAACGCTCAGCAGACTAATCAGTGATGACAACGAATAGTAGAGGTAGCAACAAAGTAAAAAAGAGTGCATGAAATTAAATGTTCAACTTATAAAAGAGCTTTGGAAATCAGCCCATCAGGATAGAATGAACATCATCTGTTGTACTTGATGTCACTCAGAACACGACGGGCTCGGCGTTTGTGAAATCCTAAAGATGTTATGCATTCAATATTTTAAGAGCATCTGGACTTTCTGTATATGATGTGGGTGGCTCTCACTTTGAGCATCTCCCTGATGGTGAAAGTTTAAAAGCAAGAGTGCCAACAGGTAATCTTTTTCAGCATTATTGTTATTAATACAACAATCAGAGCTATAAAAGACGTTCTTAAGCTGCTGTCAAAATGACAGCAAACAGAAACAGAGTTGTAAATCAGCTGTAAGAACACACGGAGACTATTATCATTTCCAGACTGTGAATGTTTATAAAGGATAAGAGAACAAAACATACAAGTCAGTTAAAGCTCTCCTCTCTCAGAAGTTGAGTCGTGCTCAGATGATTTATTCATTGTCCCTGTTTCATTGCTTTTGGAATTGTACTTCCTCCTTTTTCTGTCTTTGCAGTTATCCGTCCATGTGGGATGCATCACCAACGTCAGTCCTGATATTAAAACTTCCAGATGACAAAAAGCAGGTCAGAGGGAACCAAGTTTCCTGATTGTCAGCTAAAATCCTTCCCTGGAGACACTGAGAAGCTGGATGAACAGGAGATTGGATTCAGATTTACTTGTGTTTGTGGTGCAATGCAGCCTCCAACATGTCGTACATCATAGTAGGGATCAACTGATTGTTGACAATATTCAGCATTTTCATGAATATTGTTTTTAATCAATTCCAGAAAAATTCAATAAATTTGAAAATGAACCACTTTGGCTCAGATGCAGCCAAGTCTCTCTATGTATAGACCCCACTTGAGCAGTGTCCTGCTCACAGCACTCTCTGATGGGTTACACACCACATGCAAAAGCCTATCAGCACTGAAAGATAAATGTTGAAAAGTTTCCCTTTAATTAAAGATATGTAAATCTTGAATCAATTCATCATAAATCAGCTCTTCAAGCTTTATTTTAACACAGAGTATACAGAAGTATGGTGACCTCATTTTCAATGTAGCCAAGTAAGAAAATGAAAGATGTAGGTACACAAACAAGAAACTTGGATATCAATAAAATATTAAAAGGAAAAGTTAGCAAAATAACAATAATACAAAGGTTTGGTGTTGAGGTTTATGTTATTCAAATTTTGACACCAAGATTTTCATTTCTACTTCAAATATACATCATTCCATGTATCGTATAGCGATCTCTTCGATTTCTAACTATAGCATCAAACCTGAAATCCTTCATCTGTTCTTGCTGTGAAACTAGTTACTGCTTCTTTTGGTTTAAGCTTCCATTTCAGATTAGACTTTTTGATGGCTTACTTTAAGAAACAAAACTTTGAAGGGATAAAAAAGCCTAAAACTAGAACACATGTGGTTTAAATCAGGAACTATTTAGCAAATAACTAGAAAATTAAATATTTGAAGAAAAAATGTCTTTAATCAGTCATTTTGATTGTTTAAGTAGTTTCCTTTGTTTCCCTTTTAGCAGCATCATAATTTCAGGTTATAACAGATGTGAGAAGTTGACATCTCCAGTTTTGCAGGAGATGCAGTGGATGTTTAAAAGCTGCATATGCAGTGCTCAGGAGAACTATACTGTGAGGGAGTGCGTGATAAACAACTTCCAGATTGGCTCCTCTGTATATGCAGTTCTTCCTTCCCTTATGCAAATCCTGCATCATATTTGAGGCACGCAACAAAAGCTCCTGGCTCAGGTGTTTCCTCTGCACTCACAGTGAAGGTGGCCAGGAAACTGTCCCTATGGCTGCCTTCATGACACATGTGCTTTCTTTTAGACACATCCTCCTTTAACTTCCTCCTTCAGCCCAGCATGCTGCAATAGTAGCTTGAAGAATCTATTAGTCAACCTGTGCAATGGGATAGAGATATTTAATTTCCATGCTTTTTCAACATCTGATCTTTCAAATACTCCCAGATGTTTTTTGGTTGTTGTTTTCTCTCTCTCTCTCTCTCTCTCTCTCTCTCTCTCTCTCTCNCACACACACACACACACACACACACACACACACACACACTCTCTCTCTCTCTCTCTCTCTCTCTCTCTCTTTGGAGCTCTGTGAAATCATGACAAGCTGCAGTGCACAAATTTGCTCTGCCTATAATAAACGACGGATCCCTGTTTTTATCCTGGTTTGAATGGAGGCTGAGTCTGCCCCCGAGAGGCTCGCTCATTGGAGGAAATTGGACGGGCAACGTAAGCGTTCGTCTTGAATGGGAAAATAGCAGAGGAGGGAAAAAAAGACAGGCTGAGCAGCAACACACACGTACAGTGTGTCAGCAGCGGCCACCGACACACACAGACACACACACGGACCGATGCATCCACAAGAAGGAGCTCATTATCATCGTCACTTTAGAGAAAACACATTTCCGTCATCAGGAGTTTAACCATAGGATCCGTGTCATTCCGAGCGCATTCCTCAGCAGCGTTTTGCGCATCTCCAATCGCCAGTTTTTGTTTTTTTTGTTTTTGGGTTTTGTTTTTTTTTTTACACTTCTTGTTTCTGCTCCAACAGAAAGGGTCCGCAGTCATGATCGAGCAGCCACTGGCGAAGCGTTTCATTTGAAATTTTTGTATTTCAAAAGAAAAAGAATTAAAAATGGACCAGCAGCTCCCCAAACCAGAATGCAGAAACATGGATGCGTGTCTGAGAAGGCTGAAGCAAGAACTGGTAGGTTCTGTTGGATCTACTTCTGTTATTTCAGGAACCACTGAAGCACGTTGTTCTACTTTATTCAGTAAATTGCTTATGAGCGCAAAAAATAACAATAATAATAATAATAACAATAATCGAAAAAACATCAAATATGTCGCTTTGCTGCACAATATGTGACACATTCCTGTATTTCTAACTCTCACATTCTGGATTTTAGTTTTCAGCTGAGGCTGCATGTGTATCTTTTTAAATCGCATTAATCTGTGTGGGCTTAAAGCTCTGAGCACACCAGAGGCTTGTGTACTCATCCCTCCTCTCTGTCTACACATCTGGGACAGATGTTTTAAGCTTAATGAGCTCAAGACAGTTTTCATTTTCTTCTTTTCTAACAAGTAGGACTGTTCTTACACTGTGGTGGGCTGTAGATTCTGGTAAGAAATGGATGGATGGATTTTGCACCATTTTTAGTGTGTTGTAGTAGTAAATTTAATCATGTGTTGCAACAGACTGCTGGGAGCTCTTGCTTTCACAGGGGAGTGAGTGGATTTGGCAGTCACATTGAGTTTCATCACATTTTCATGCCTTGAATGACTTACTTAGACTCCATTATTTATTATCTGCACGTCTCCTCTCCTCTAATAAACAAATTTGTTTGATGATAACAAATTTAGAGTGCCATCTCCCTCCTCCCCTTTGAAATGGAAAATAAGTTAAATCTGTAAGCTGCACCCTCACGCCCAAAATCATCTGGCAGTGACCCACTGTAGACCCATTTTCAAAGGAGCCTTAACTGGCACCGACTTCATTTGGAATCATCTTCAAAGCAAACACAGATTTATTTTTTTCTCTTTCTTTCTGTCTGTCCAGCCACTGGTCCTCAGAAAGGCCTCGCATGGCTCCATGTTTTGCAACATAATCTGCTCTGTGACTTGATTCACTGCTCCAAATTAGTCGCACGTCTGTGAAGTGGTACTTGAGATTTCAGGGGGGAAAGTTGTCGTTGATGCCAGACATACATATTGTGTTATAGGTGCCACATTGCAGTTTGGTAACATAATAGAAAAAAGTGTCATGCCACGCCGAGGATCAAACAGGAGAACAGAGAGCAGATGCCGGTTAAAAAGCCGAGGCAGTCTCCCCCTGCACAGAGCCATGTGGTTTGCAATCTGTTGTTCTGAAAATACGGGCTGTCGATGCCAAGGCTGTCATTTTTCTTTGCACTGTGACTGATTTTCATTCAGTGCTCACTGGAGAGAGGTAAACCATCTACAGCACGGAGATCACAAACATCTAACAACTGACCTGCAGCTGCGATGCCAAGTCAAGTAGCTCTTCAGTATCAGTGTTGACTTTGCTGCTTTGAAGCCTGCAATGTGGTTTTTAAAAGGACCATGCCAGTTGTTTTGCATATTTTTGAACATTTACTGGAAATCAAACGCACCTTAAATCTCTCCTAACCATCCTGCAAACTGTGCTGCTGTGTTTCCATTCATTTCTGGGCTGCAAAAGCTGATCGAGCTGCATTATCCATCATACCCAACCTTGATTACTTTTGTCAAAGTTACATTGTTGCTGTAATGTAGCTTAATTGCACATTGATTTGGCTTCACTGCATTACAACATCCTGTGCTGTTACTCTGATCAAATGAATGCAGACTTCACAGTCAATGTGGTGACTGAACAGCTCAGGCGTTTTAAAGTGGCTGATAATCAGACTGAATAGCCATTAAGTTTCAACTTCATTATTGGCTGGGTTTTCTGCTGGGATGAGTTGGTTTTTTGTTTTTTTTTTTGTGGTTTTTTTGCTGTAACCGATCGAAAGCAAGCAGCATATCCATCCTGCCAACATCAAATTTCAGTCAACACAGAAGATGTTTGCTATCTACATTGACCACATGGGTCAAAGAAATATGCCTGCTCTTTCTGGAAGTTGGCCTGTAACCACAGTATAGCTGCATCAGACTTTTTGTGGTCATGGTTTCTCTTCAGAAGAAGGCATCCTCATTCTTAAGTCCACTAACAAAAAGAAATGTTGATGAGCTCAAATATGAGGACTGGAGCCTGGTTAAGTTTTAGGAGTCTCCATACTGTAAGTTGCATGGAAATGAATGGAAATACTCAAAGGCTTGTGGGAAAATGAGTCTAAAGACAAAAGATAAAATGGTGCAACATGTTCTACAAAACTTTAAGGTATGCATAATGTTTAGAAAAGAAGCTTAAACAAGTGTTGCAAAAGCGCTGCTATGATCCTTTCAATCTACACCCTAAAATACTCTGACACGACTGAACAACAGTCACCTCAAAACTGGAAATTCTACATAGTTAAGGTTGCAGTGTCTGTAGAAAAACGTGAGCTTGGCATTCAAAGTCTGACGAAAAAGTTACATAAACTACAACTGTCCACTCAACACTCCACATCAGACACTAAACCCAAGATGTGTTGCCCTGTCAGCTCTAAAAGAAGAAGGGTGTCATTCGAAAGTGTGAACACTGTGTCAGGGGTCGGGGCTGTCAGTCTGTGTAGGGGCAGAGTCAGGTCACGCTTAAACATTTGACCCACAACCTGACAAGGTCTGGGGCCATTTCTGCAAGCTGCTGACCGCATCTAACACACCAAAAACGCTACAACTCAAACCTTACAGATTGGGTTTCGAGTTGGGAATGTGTCATCATTTTTCATCCGTCTGTTTGTGCTGCTCTTACTGGGAACTGTCTGTCAACAGGCTGTCAACCACAATTTGTTCTTTTAAATGCACTACAAGGCTCCATTGAAATCCTGAGGATATAATGGCAACAATGAAATATTTTTGAGCTCATGGGTGACTCATTATTCGTGCAGCAGGCAGACAAAGAGTCATGCAAAAAGACAACATAAGCTCTTCCTGCCTACTTGGAGTTGAAAATGCTAACACTGACATGCCATTGACTCACGTTGTCTAAATGTAGGGTTCACACCTGCTTAGTGGCGTCATTTCAGACACTAAAGCATAAATCAGAGCTTTTGATATCATCACTGCTGAAGCTGATTTCACATGCATCATGCTGTTTTACCCCTTTCACACCTGAGGCAAATTTCAAACACAACTGTCACCTTTGGAATTCAAAACCGAAGCCAGAAAACATGAAGTCATGAAATCTGAGAGAAATACCACACAAGTGCCAAACCTACCGTGTGTATCTGGAAAGTCCTGTGCTCTTTGTTATCTTTTGGGGCGTTGGATTAGAAAACTTTACACAAAGCAGGGTAGTGGTTTAACTTGAAGCTTGTTTGTTTTGTGCCTCCCTCACGGCTCCTGTTCTCCAAAACTGCCCTTCCTTCCCCTCAACTAAAATTGGCCCTGACTGTTGGTGGCAGCTGTGGGGTTTGCGTGGGTGATCATTGTGTTTGAGATGGACCACGAACCTTTAACAAAGCCTGTTTATCATTATGGGCCTGTGTGCGCAACCTGCTTTTTCATGGTTCACAGAATGGAAAATGAAATCACCAACCAAGATATCAGATTTATTTAGGAGCTTTTGTTTCTCGAGACAGTTGAGCGGTGAATTATGGTGCTGCTGTGGCCCCACACACAATCTTCCTGATGTTACATCAAGTCCCTCCTCTCCTCTCTTTGCTTTCACTGGAAGAAAAAAATACGGGCATTATTTCTCATGGGTACTGCTCTCAGCGAGGTTTAAGTCAACATCCTCTATGGTCTTTTGTTGCTCTGTCTTTGGGGCCTTCCAACTACATTTTGTGTGGCATCATTGCTTCATCTATGGCCAAAAGATATGCTATTTATGGAATTACTGTGCTTATTCTGCTATTGAAATGGAAGAAGTGCTGGGCCATTTAGGGGCAGCAAAAATAACTGAACACCATTTTGCCATAATTGTGGCACACATCTAGCAGACACAGAGCAGCATAATGATACATCTATTTGGAGTTGTGTTTCTGACCTCCAGATCAACGTACGTCCAATATTCACTCTGCTTTTAGCTCAGTTTTGATCTGTGCCATCCCTGAGGGAATTATCAATCTCTTTAGCAGCTAAATGCTCCACTATGTTCACCAGATAGTCAATAACGTCAACTGGAAAAAGAAAAAGAAGCTGTGTGAAGTAAAATTCTCTGCATCCCCTTTTATGTTATAGTAGTCATTTGATCCATTGTATTCAATAAATCAACAATAAAAATTCCCTACTTCATTTATAACTCAGCACTTTCAATAAATAAAACTGGTCTTGTTCCAGAAATGCTTGCATGATTTTACACTCCTTTTGATGTTAGAAGGGGCTGCAGAATCGTAGCACTTTCGCTGCCCACACACGAGGTACTGACGTCAACCGCTGAACTATGAAGCATCTATGTAACGATTACTGCCTCCAGTTTAGATTATGAGCCAGGAAGGCAACAGATTGGGTCCCAGACTGTCTCCAAGAATCATCTGCCAAAGATGATGATACAGACCCTAATCATCTCGCGTCTCCCAAAGCAGCGTCGTTTGTGATGCCGTAAATGAGCTCTAGCAGGAAACAAGCTATTAAACCACCTCCCAGTTCTGAAAAGGCCGTTAGGGAGTCTTTGCTGGGCAGCAGGCTCTAGAAACAGTAATAGATTTGGCCCACATTGATTCAGTTTAAGGATTTTCCATTCTCATTTATGATTTGGTCTTGCCACAAGAGGATTGAGCACTTCAAGATTTACTAACAATGTCATGCAAGAAGCAGTATAATTCAGTGAGGATGGTGCAGCTGTCTAACAATACTTTAAATTTGCCTCAACACAAATCTGTCCCAAACCACCTGCAGAAACAGTTGTGTGTTCTTGTTTGATGTGCATAGATTGAATTGTATGAACCATCCCTTTATATCATACTCACTGTGAGGATCCATTACATGTTATACAAACATGAGAACATGAGAATCATAAAATCCAGCCATTCAGGTTCATGTAGAATATCAAAAGAAAATTATTGTTTAAATATACTCCTAACGACCAATTTGTCGTGACATCATACCAGGCATTTGTGTCCCAGATTCTTTTGTTGGACATTATTTACACATCTTCTCCTGGTTGCGACCCCAAGGACCTTTGAACCAAAACAGAGTCACCATGTAACCTCTCGTCAAAGAGGCATTCATTACTGTGTGCACAGTAATTTATTTCTTTCAGTGAATGTTGCACAGCTTTATTGCTCTCTTGATTGTGACCTTGGGGCCGTCCACGGCCATTCAGCCACAGAGACCCTCTCTGTATCCCCCCGGACAGAGATCCTATTCCTGTCCTTGACCCACACAGCCCACCATTCATTTTTAATTAGGGGTGGAGGTGGAAGGGAGGGAGGGTGGAGCACACTGTAGCTGCTGCTGCTGCAGGCCAGCTCCGACCAAACAGGAAGACCTTTTGGGCCTGATAACCTTGGCCTCACTGTTCCCTTGCCTTGCAGCCAATAACACATAAACAACAACAGTCTGTGTTTTATAGCCAGAACAGAGCAAGAGTTTGTTTTGGATTTGTCGTTTGTGTGTTTGTTTTTTACCCAATAATTCTGTTATTTTGCATCAGCGAGGACAAAAAAATGAAAAAAAGAGAGAGACATTCACTTCATTCAAATGCGGCAAGTCTGGACATGTGTGGATGTGTGAGCTCAGTGTATTTGCACAGTGAATTTATTTTTCCCTCCATAACTGACGGAGGTAATATCAAGGCCATGATGAAGGCAGAGACCTCGTTCTCAACAGACAGCAAGGGAAAAGCATTGATTTATTTATACTTTGTGGCATTTAAGTCACTTGCATGGATATTGAATGGTTTTCTGGGTGCATCTGCACAGTAGATGGATGTAGGTTCTTTTTAATTCTTCTTCTTTTTTTAATTAAAATGCCCAGAACTTTTTAATAAGCCTGCATTCAACATTAATTCAAGACTGCCAGCCATTGTTCTTTAACTTTGAAGCATTCAGCCCTTGATTAGCAATTATGTCTGGTTGGCTGGCATCACTGCAGCCAGAAGAAAAAAGTGTGTGTGTGTGTGAGACCCTGGACAGTCCCTGTTTATCTTTCATTCATTCAGTAGATTTTCACTTGGCTTGCTTTTTTTAAATGATCTTTTTTAAAGATTGTTTTTCTGGCATTTTTCCCTTTATTAGTCAGGACAGAGAGAGAATGAGACAGGAAAGGGCTTCTCCCCGGAATGGGGAGAGACCTTGCAGCAAACTGTCGTGAGCAGGAATCGAACTCACGAACGCCGCACCGGGAAACTATAGCCCCTGTTCATGGGTCGACTGCTCAACCAGATGAGCTATAAGGGCACCCTTAAAATGATCTTTTTATAGAAAAACACGCTTGATGGAATAAATGGCTGAAATACTTGAAGACTTTGGTTCAAAAAAAAGATTTAACCAAATATCACAAGGCTGCCTTAATGATGTGAGTGTCTCTGGGCAGTAGAGTGATTCCCTGCAGCCCCAATTTCATCCCAGTACTCTTATTAAATTAGATTAGACAGACATTATTTCTCATCTCCGTTTTTCTGTTGAAGACCTTAAGGTGCTCGTGTAGGTCCTTTCAGGGCTGTGTCTTCTGGGTCTTTGTCCTAACAAGGCCTTCAGCTGATTCACACATTGTTGAAGTGAGACATCTCAGGATTTCTATGTCTAAACTAGAAAACTGCCGCAGGACATAATTTTAAAGTCACTTTTAGCATCCTGAGCAAATGCTAGAGTGAAGGTTGAAAAGGCTGACATATTTGGGCCACAAAGTTCAGCTTTGAAATGGCAGTGGTGGAGTGCCTGGAGTTAGTGGCCTGGCAAAGGTAGAATAATAGGGTTTAGTTTACTACCGCTCCTGTTTATACTCCAGAGTACAATATGAATTATTAATATCACCTTAGAATAGAAATGCCAGTAAACAACTCTGGGTTTTTTTAAATAACTGTGGGGAATGCCTGCATTTTAGGGTATAATGGAAGGGTTGCATGTATATTGTTTTTGGTTAGCATGTGCGAACAGGTGCGGCTCTTTTCGACTGCATGGGAATCTACAGCTTCGGGGATAATATTTCAAAAACAAATTTAATGCATTTTGGTGGTCCAGATTTCACCAGCAGCTCGGAGTGCGGTAATCCCTCAGCTGATGCCTGCATAAACTTTACTGAAGCCACATGTCTGCCTCTGAAGATGCAACAACAATGCATAACTCAACACGTCATCTTGTATTCAGTCTTGTTGACCTTTGATGTGGAGGAAAGTAAACCATAATTATACGCTCTTTCCCAGCCTCTCCCAGGACACAGACAATTACAGCCATATGTGGAAGGCACAAGGACAAGAGACAACCTGATTGTGCTAATTACATGTACCTTCACTGCCTAATTCAGCGAGCCAGCGGGAAGCTCAGAGGCTTTTGTTCCTAGCATGTGCATTGATAGGCTTATTTTCTGATCTTAGAGGTTATTCATGCCCCCGTGCACCTATTCAGCCATATGTTAGTGACAAGCAAAGTGTTTTAACCCAGAGCTTTGATGGTGAAGGCTGCTGTGTAAGTGCCGAGGTCTGATTCATGTACAAGAACCTTTGATTATTTTTGCTTATTTTTTGGTTATACCATTAGATCGTGACTGAACCTGTCTTCATGTCTGAGATAATTTTTAAGTAATTAATGAAGTTATTTCTGTTGTCGCAAGTGCTGTTTGATGTTGCCGGTAAGATTTCTGTAAAACCATTTGTGCGTGCTGATCTGTTAATACAATGATTTGTGCTATGTTAAAGTGATGCAGAAATATTTCTAGAGCCAACCTAGTAAGATTGGCATTTAAACTTTTATGGAAAGTTACCAGAGTGCTCATTCAGACAAGAAGCAGACACATTACGATTCTATGAAATTAACGTGAAGGAGTGCATGTCTGGAAGGGGCTTTAGAGGAAAACAGCGGATGAACTGCTTCACAAGATAGGCAAATCAGGTAAAGGATGTACAAACATCAGGGTATTCAGATGTCCAGGTTATTTTTCTGACAAATGCACAGTTGGAAAATTTGCCTCAGAGGATGACATTCACATGCTAACTCTGAAACACAGTTTTCCCTAAACACAAAGTACAGCTGAGGCTGCTAGAAATGACATTAGTTTTCAATTTGTGTGGTTAGAAACCAAAGCACTGGACAACTTAAATTTTGTTACACAATAGCTCTACAAGACATTAACCTCCTTTTGCAGGCAACATGCATGTGTGTACCAATGATCCATACAGTGATTTAGAGATATTTCACCAAAAAACATTGTTAACCTCATGGTAGCTCGAGGAAAACCCAAGGATCTGTCTAAATCAGTAGACTTTATCATCTGTGAGACATGAACGTCTTTGCAACCTTTCAAAATATATCATTGCAACTGCATCACTATCTTTTTAAATGTAATTTAATTAATAAATATGGTCAAAAAATGTTTTCTATCTTTCACATTTGTCAGTTTTCCCAAATAATCCACTTTCTGTAACAATGATCACATCTCTCACGGTGCTTATGCAGCTCTTTGTTTATGATGTCGTACCGTCAGTTGTCCTATGCGGCGACTTTTCCCACCCGGGGTCAAAACAATCACCGCTCCCCCATGATTAAGTATCACGGTCTGGTGTTGTCGCAACTTCAACCAACCACCCCCTCCCCCTTCTTTGTTCTTATGGTGTCATCCATAATTGAAGCCATCAACAGTTTTCTCTTCGACATCTAAACATATGGCGAGGGATTCCTCCCTGTTAACCCTCCTCCTCCTCCTCCCTCTCCGCCTCCCCTACTTACCTCTCTGCTCATATGGCTGACTCTCACCCGCCCCTCTCTACACTCACCGTCTCCCCTCTCGCTCCTCTCAGTCTGTTTCCGCCTGAGTGACCCCACACTAACCCCCCCTCCCCGTGCCATTTGGGGATTATAGTCTAGATGGGCAGCGGTGATTGGCTGTCATGCACAGCGGTGTCCCTCGATTGGAGGGAGATACATATAGGGGTAGTCGTACTGATCCATTTGAAAGGTGAGAGACAGCGACAGGCTGTCAGAGGTGCAGACTATCAACAAGGGAGAGACTGAAAGCGATATCTATACCTGCTGCTTTGTGAGAGTTTGTAGGAGGTAAGGTGTGGGGCTTTATTTCTGAAGATTTATGATGTTTGTGTTGGAGTGTGGCAGTTGAGAGACATTTTCCTAGTTATTTAGTTCTAAAAAACTGATCTCAGCTGGCATTTTCATCTCACATAAGCATCCTGTTTTATTCAATTTAATATGCAGTCTGTAAGTTTACTTGAAAGTTATTTGCTGTGGCTGACTGACAGTGTGGTTCATATGGAAAAGAGATTATTATCTCCTGTGGGTGTGCTCTACATATTTCTCACCGACATTTTCCACACACTCTGGCACGTTTTTCAAAATTCCTTTCATCCTTTTTCTCATCTTCCCACAGATGATTTTTTTTTTTTTTTTTTAATGGAGGGGGAGAGCTCCTATCAGGTTTACTCATCAATCAGTTGCTGCATTTGCCAATGTGTGTATCATCTTAAATGATAGAAGATGTATCTACAAGAGTGATTCAAAGTCAGGGTTAAAGTGTTTGATGACTCAAGCCTACAAGTTAAGACACAGGTCAGGATGCTGCCTCTGGGCTTTCTGTCTGCCTTCAGGAGAAGACGGTTGGTCCAGGTCACATGACACAGGCTCTTGAACAGATGAGAACAGAAAGAAAAGAGGAGGCTGATGAGAAATCCAGACTGTATGATTACTGCTGCACAGAGGGAAGTATGAGAGAAGAGAAAGAGCTCGAAGGAGAAAACAAATACGAGATAAAACAAATGGAAGGAAAAGGCAAAATAGAGATACTGAGAGCGAAAGAGTGAGAAAGAGACAGAAAACTGGTCTGTTTTACAGCTGTCACTGGTTGGATCCCCTCTAATACACAGGCCATATGGGACCCTGGCCTGTCATCCAAAACTAGGTCACATGACCACATAATTAAACAAGGTGCACAGCCTGAAACCCACAACAGAAGAACAGTCTCACTAGCAGAAGTAAAATACAGGCTTGTTAAAGGAATTTGCTGATTTTTTTGTCTCTCTCTGTCTTCCTGTAGCTTTCTATGAAAGAAGCTGGAGATGGCCTCCATGCTCAGATGAATTCCATGATGGGAGCCCTCCAAGAACTCAAGCTCCTCCAGGTCCAGACTGCACTAGAAAACCTCGACATTTCGGGGCGGCCCATTAACCGAGGAATCCCACAACCAATTCCAGTGGCTCCTCCAGAGCCGCCAGCTGCAGCAGCTTCAGGAAAGGATCCCAGATCCTGCTTTAGACAAACCATGTCTGAGGAACTGAGCCTGAGTCCAATGTCAAGTCCGAGGCCGTCTTTGGACAGCAGACACACCTTTAGTCAAGATGATCATAGCCCATCCCGAAACAGAAGCAGCCTGGGAACCTTATCTTCATCGTCACCTTCATCTTCCTCGGCGTCCAGCCTGGAAAGTGAGAGTGACAGCGAAAGAACTGACAGAAGCGTAAAAAGTGAGAATGACCTTGAGTCTATACCCAGGAGGTGGTCTGGGTACACGGCCCCTCAGGTGGATTTCTATGGACCAACAGTGGGAAACCCTCCACCGGAGCCCTACCCTCATCCACAGGCTCCCCGTCGTGCACAGGTGGTGGACCTGCCTGGCATCCTGTATAGTCTGTCCAGAGAGGGTCCTTCCCTGGATAGCGACTACTCCCAGGACAGCACAGACGATGCTAGCGACTGGACTTCTTCGCTCATGAGCCGCAGCCGCAACCGTCAGCCTTTGGTGCTGGGCGACAATGTATTCGCCGACCTCGTAGGCAACTGGCTGGACCTGCCTGAGGTGGAGAGGGAGGAAGGAGAACAAGAGGAAATGAGGAAGAGGAGCGAAGAGAGGATAGTGGTCGGTGGGGCAGACAGACCTGACACCCCGGCTCACCCTCTCCGCCTCAGCCGCTCGCAGGAGATCTGCAGGAAGTTCTCGCTCACCACAAACATCTTCAAGAAGTTCCTGCGCAGCGTCCGGCCTGATAGGGACAAGCTGCTCAAGGAGAGGCCTGGTTGGATGGCTCCCGAGCTGCCAGAGGGTGACCTCTTCAAAAGACCGAAGAAACTGGCTCCCAAAAGTTCAAAAGGCAGCTTCTATCTTCCATTCTGGGCTGGTGGACAGCAGGGCAAAGGCAGGCCATGTCTCCATCTAGCTGAGGCAGAGAGGAACCACCACTTCCACCACCCTCAGCACCACCAACACTTCCCTCAGTTCCACCAGCAGCCGTTTGCAGGGATTTATTTAGACAGGAGGCAGCAAGAGACTGGTCTGGAAAAAATGCAGCCCTTGTTTGACTACAACACAGCTGTTTGGGTCTGACAGTGAGTATCAGGCCAACAGAATGCCAGGGATGCCAGATTGAGTGTGTGACAGGTGCGGTGGGATTGTGGCTGTGATTGTGGGGAGGGAATGAATGAATGAATGAATGAATGAATGAATGAATGAATGAATGAGAGGCTTGGCTACAGTTATCTTCCAAAAATGAACTGATAAACTTCACACCCACCAAGTTTCTCCCGCGACAGAGAGATTATCAGGGCAACAATTTGTCTGACAATCTGAAACCCTAAACCTCGTTTGCTGTGAGTGTATGAGTGAGTTCAGGATTCAGGATTTATGCTGCAAGTTTTGTATTTTTCAAGTTTCTTCACACGTGTGCATGTATGACTGGATTCTCTGGTTGTCTTAAAAGACGGTACTTTGAAATGGAGATCATTCTCAGAATGTCACCATCAATGCAGACTTCTTCCACTTCTATGCTACTGGGCATACTCTCATATATCTTACTTCTTTGCATCTATGAATAGTAACACCAACTGTTGAATTGCATGGTTACCCGTTTTTATCAGTGATGCTACAAACAGCTGTTACCGAACGCACTGCCACTGAACTGACCTAAGCTCCCTTTTGTTTCCAAAAAACTTTGGAAACTCAGGTTTAACTAAACTTGTCTCATTCACCTTTCTCAGGGAATGAATGCCACACAGGAGAAAACCATGAGACACTGCCACATTTAAATGGGTTCCAAATATAGTTTAGGGAAATTTTGCCTGATCTTATTTTGCTTAGAGCTGCAATACGGTGCATGACTAGTTCAAGGATTGCACATTCAAATGTGTCCCTTGTAATCAGCAGTGTTGTGCCCGCTGTCATGTTAGAAACACTCACTTTTCTTCTCTGCCATGTCGACATGGCAAATGTTGAGTCAACTGAAAGTCCTCTTGGGCTGTTGCACAGAGAGGAGGGGGAAAAAAAGATGGCACAGCCAACCATGAGCACTGACTAACTGACAGCCATCTGGTACCCGGACATTATGTAAAGCATGTTTGCCACAAGCTCGAAGAAGATGCAGAACAGGCTAGTTTAATCCAAAAGCTTTCTGAATGAACTGAATGGTGATGATGGTGTTCCATACTGTATATACAACAATAAATACAATACAGGACTGTAACAGTGATGGAGCAAATGAGAGTAGAGGTAAAAACCCATAATTTGTTTTAGCCAGTATGAAGTAAATGTACAGAACATTGTACATAAATGTCATCAACCAAACAGAAGCAGTAAGGAACATTTATTGTAATATCTCATCACATGATTTTCATTACTCTGCACAAATAAATATGTCACAGAAACAGCCCTCAACATAACATGTAAACAATGACACATCAGTTGTACTTAAAACACAAACTGATAAGTTCATCTTTGGCTGACAGTATTTATTTTCTTGTATCATATTAAGCTGTTTCAGTTTGGGGGGTGGTTCCATTTCAAGCATAACAGTTCGAATCAGAGAACAGCTTCCTTCACAAATTCCCTCAGGATTAAAGATGACACTGCCCGCTCTGACTCAAACTCACTTTTTTATAGAGGACCACTGTTATGCAAGGACAATCTGATGAAAAAAAAAACCTAGTTGATTTCACTCTGTTTTAAATGTGATACCAGACCAATCAACTCAGCCAGCAGGGATTATAGGCCTCAGAGGTCTTTTGAGTGTCTTGGCCAGTCAATCCATATGGTGCTGTCTCAGTTTTCAGGTCAATACATACTGCACATTCAGAGGGTCCAACACACATACACATACAC
>NW_007577902.1:452066-470054 GCF_000690725.1 Stegastes partitus
CACACACACACACACAGACGGTTTCTGCTGAGACAGTATTGCCACAAGGCGCAGTCTGAGATGTCATATCACACAATATGTGTATGTAAATGTAACATTTATTTCTTGCTATTAAAGCTGTCTAAGCTGTCACTGTTGTTGATATTTTTCATCAGGGTTCTGCGAACCTTCAGTAGTAATTATGTGTCATGTGCACTGTAAAACTGTCACTGACTCTTTGTAAATTAAATCTGTTTTCAGAAAGAAATGTCACTCTGTGTCTTGACTTTGGGTTTGTGCATAAATTTGGGATATCTGTTTATTTCATTTGTGGAACATCTTGTCAGTTGTGCTTTTCAGCAAGTATTAGAAAAATAGCATCCTGGTAAAAACGGTTGAGCAACATCATCATATCAAAAATTTATGACAATTTTCCTCTCTTTATGCTAAGCTAAGCTAACTGGTTGCTAGTTGTAGCCTTATATTAAACAAGTAAACAAACAAACAATAGTGTGTTATGAATGAATACCCATGTTCCCAGACTTTCCATCTATTTCTTTAAAAGCTATTGGTACAGAACATCATGGCATAATGTTTAGTATCAAAAAACACGGTCAGAATTTTTTAGAATCATTCTTTTTTCTGCTTTTGGCCCTTAAAGCAGTTTTTGTGGTATCACACACTTTTTAGCAGATATACATTACTTAGTTGTTCAAGTATTTTTTTGCAATTCTATATATCATCACTGTATAACAAACATGCTTATTTAATTACGTTAAGACTTAACATCTTTTTTAGTTTGAGTTTCAATCAGTCTGAAAGAAAAAAAGTGAATATTTCCTAGGAAGAAAAGAAAGATATCAAACCACAGCATCAGGCTTTTTGTTTGTTTGTTTGTTTTTGCTTTTTTGCTTTCAGCTGTGGCTCTTAGTTTAATTTGTTTCTGCCCTGCTCTGCATCCTCACTACAGTAAAGTGCTGCTGCATGACTAACAGGTTCACTGAGGGCAGGGCCGGCAAGTCACTCACAGCCTGAGCATCAACTGTGCACTAAACTGATTCTAAATCTGTACCACAACTCCATCAGTGTCTTCAATAAATAAACAAAAAGCAACACAAATTCTGCAGCCCTGCAGTTCATCACAGGCACTTCATGACACTCAATCCCTCAGATGCTTTTTTATGAGATACACATCAGACCACATCAATCAGTTCATCTTTCTGTCCCCGAGCACTTTATCCAAGAAAAGCAAGTAATACCCACTGCCGAGGTACTGGGCTTTTATCAAACATCTCCTCCACTATATACGGTAGAAATAACTCTGACATGATAGTCTGTGACTCAGTACTGATCTGTGGATTAAAAAGGATCAACTGAAAGTCCATCTCCTATTTTTATAATAAATTATTGGTTTAAGTCCTTTTTTTTCCTGGCAAAAACATCCTATAATTTTACTCAAGCACTCACTTGTACATTGATGGGTTTCCAGCTGTTTACATGTGACAATTTGATCCTTTTCTTTTTCATATGAAACTAAACCTGTAGCCATAGGGTTTGGACTGTTGGTCAAACAAACTGTTGCAATTTCTACTGTTTTTTGATTAACCAAGAGAATAATGATTCTTCTACAACAAAAACAATAGTTAGTTGCAGCTCCACACTATTTTCTTGTTTTGTGTTTGCACAGAAAGAAAAGCCTTTATATTTGAAAGGTGTTTAAGACCTTGTCCATTAAAGAGGTACAGGTATAAATTAACTGAAACTTTAAAGCAGAAGATCCTTTTTTCAAAGAATGCTCTCCCTCATGTTTTTTGTTTGTTTGTTTGTTTGTTTTGCACTTTTTCCAGTTCAAGCTTCTCAAACGGGACAGTTTTACTATTTTTCTATTTTATTTGTTCATTTATTTCTAATAGTAAATGTACTAAATGACTCATCAGTTCAACAAAAAATTATAATCAATACATTCATTCATAACAAAATATACTAGTTTAAAGTTTAATCTTGTTATCTAAACATGCCACAGCTCTCCTCTGATGTTAAGGTGTCATATCCTAACATTCTCCTACCTCCCCTTAGTAAAATACACTTTATCTGCTCTCAAATATGCTCTGATAAATATTCTTTCAAAGTCAACAGCATCTCCCTGATAACATTATGACTTTACATAACACCCAACGAACAGGTCAGCGAGCATTTTAGATTAAAAAAGACACCGGTTTCACTCACAATAGAATAAGAATAATCTGTGTGTGTGTGTGTGTGTGTGTGTGTGTGTGTGTGTGTGTGTGTGTGTGTGTGTGTGTGTTCTACATTTATGGCTTCAACCACAAAGTTAACGATCTAAATGATGGTTGAGACTTGGTTTTAGGGTTAGCATTGGATTTGTTGTACAGTAAGTGTTGGGGTAATTAACTCTGTTGTAGTGAGGATAAGGGGCTGGAGGACGTATGAGGTCAATGAGAGCTCTGACAAACATAGTAAAAGAAGGCTGCATGTGTGTTTGTGTGTGTGTGTGTGCTTGCAACAACAGCTGCAACTATAGTCCCTTCTCTTGCAGCTCAGTTTCCCCAGGGATCCCAGCCCTGGACGCTGACTGTCTGACCACCTCCTCCTCAGTCCCTCCCTCCCCCTTCTCTCTGCTCCCAGATAGTCAGCTGTCGCTCTCTCAGAGCCTCACTACACTACTCCCACCCCAAATCTGGGGCACGCAATGCCTGAGCACAGTACAGTTGTACAACTACACAAGTCAGAGAGTCTGCAGAGCTCACGAGGCCCAAACACAAACAAGAGGTCATGTTACGATTCAGTAGTCAACTGTGGCTGATGGCCTGAATATACTGATGGGGCATGTAAGATGATCATATTTTAAAAAAAAAAAAAAAAAAAGGATAATTTTAATCGTGGGTGAATAGGGAATGCAATGTATGAACATGCACTTTTGTGTGTGCATGCATGTTTCTATGACCCCTCTGGATCCCACTGTAGGTTAATTTCCTGCTAAGCATTCGTCTTTCAATAAGCCTTCAGCTGTGCAGCCACACAGCTCCATCTTGGCCTTTAGGAATGCGCTCACGTTTCACTTTTTATATTCGTCAGCAGCTAAAACTCCAGAATTGTCACTCAGTGCAGCTTTCTGCAGGTTCCCACAAGAAACATGAGACCTCTCCATATACACACTCACACATGCTAAAGCTAGCCAAACCATAGGTCATTTGTAGTAGTACATAAACACCCCCACTTTTGGAAATGAAAGGCTACATCTTAAAAGCCACAAAGCAGAGCCAGATTTGGCAGAGAGATAAATGCAAGAGTTAAATCTGGGGCGAATTATTTGGGATTAAACATCTGGCCGCTTTGCAGTGCAACGCTTATCATTCAAGATAAGTCTCACCCTCTCTTATTCTGTTTATGCATGCAAAGTGGAACTTCACAGGCACAAAATGATGTTGCATTAAACATTGTTAACGCAGGCTTGTAATAAGGTGAACCGTATTGCACACAAAATGTATTCATAATGCTCCAGAAAGTCCAACACTTGCTATTTTTATGCACTTATGAACATATGCTCAAAATGCATTTTTTTGGATGTGCACAATTAAACATGTTCATTGTGTGCACCTGTAAGAAGCATGTACAAGAAGATTGGGTAAGAATTTTAGTAACATATAAAAGTGTAGAATAGATAAGATGAATAATGATTTGCAATATAAAATACAGGAAATATCACAGTCAGTGGAGCAGATGTTCAGAAATGTCCTCTTGCAAAGTAGGTTATATAAACTTGCTGAAGTGTTAACGATACATATATTACTGTAAACAAGTCCACACAGCCACTTTAGACTTGAAACAAGAGCTTCAGCCAGACCAGTGTCAACACTCATTTAGTACACTGAAACTCTAGTATGTACACCATAGTCATTAATCCTTTTTGTCAATTTTCAATAAAAGATGTAAAATATTCTTAGGTTCAAGCTTCTCAAATGTGCAAGTTTGATGCTTATCTTTTTATATATGAGAGTGACCTGAATATCTTTAGGATTTTGAATAAAACAAGCATTTTTAATGCATGAGATTGAGCCTACACATAAATCTGCAGGCATATCAGTAGGATACATCTCCACTGAAAACCTATTTATGCTAATATTGAATCACTGCATAGCTCAAATTCCATTCATCCATTAATTATACACCGCTTATTCCTCACTAGGGTCACTGGGGGGCAGGAGCCTATCCCTGCTGACTCAGGGTGAAGGCAAGGGACATCCTGGACAGGTCGCCAGTCTATCACAGAGCTACACTTAGAGACAGACAAGCAAGCACACTCACATTCACACCTACAGACAATTTAGAATCACCAATTAACCTCAATGTGTTTTTTGAACTGTGGGAGGAAGCCTGAGAACCCACACACCCACCCATGCAAATTCCACACAGAAAGATCCTGAGTGTCCTCACCGGGACGCAAACCAGGGACCTTCTAGCTGCTAATTAATCTAATTTTACAATGTGCACAGACTTTATTTTATCCATTCAGCGTCAGGCGGTAATGTGAGCAAAACATAAATCTACAGTACGTCTTGCTGGGCTGATTAACTGCAGCAAGGATGTTTTCCAACCTTCTCCACAAGTGAGAAAAGTTTCTGAACTCAGAAGACTGATCCAAGCAATGCTGAATATTTCAACCACACAGAATGTGGCACCAATTTTATGTATTTTTTTCAGTCAGACTGCAACATGAAGCTCCCCGCAGACCACCCTCCTCTGAAGCTGTGATTGATGTCTTTAGGTGCTCTGACAGGTGAACCTAATACAGAGGAATGTTTCCATGCTTTGATCTCCCTGCTGCCAGCCAGTCTTTAAAGAATCTGAGGAATTTAAGTGCACTTGTACAAATGTAGTCTGATGTTGTTGCTCTAACTCTACCGCAGACTGGTAGAAGTGCTGTTGGTGCTGTTGTTTCAGGGCTCTCACTCCTGCTGTGTCCTGACCACGTAATCTACTTGGGGGGTAAAATCAGAAACACTGAAGGTTTGATCCTGCTGCTGAATGTAAACCTGGACTTTATTCCAAAGCAAAAACTTAAGTCAAAAATAGACAACAATTTGAATACTCTTATCTAGTAATTTATAAAGCCATTTGTTTAAAATAGAAATGAAGCGGGCCCCCCTATAGCTCACCTGGTAGAGCGGGCGGCCCATGAACAGGGGCTGTAGTTCCCCGATGCAGCGGTCGTGAGTTCGAATCCTGCTCACGACCCTTTGCTGCAGGTCTGTCCCCATTCTTTTACCCCCTTTCCTGTCTCTCTCTACTGCTCTAAATAAAGGCAAAAGCCAAAAAAAATATATTTAAAAAAAATAGAAATGAAGTAAAATGACATATTAATCAGACAAAACAAGCAACAGAAAACATCACGTTGGATGATTTTCTAACATTTTAAACTGTAAGAACAGAATTATTAACAGGAGAATAATCTTTAATGAAAAATAGCCATGAGTTGCCCTACTTGCTGGGTACAGTTTAACAGTTAACTAGTTCATTGTTCTTGCGTGACATCTAATTTCAGGTGGTGGGTACAATTAAAACACAGGAACAACTACTTCAATCCAGTTACTGCCACAAAATTTAAACAACACAACCCTGAAAGATGTAAAATATCACCTCAGTCTCCTCATTCTTTATTTTTATGAATTTTGGGGGGGGCATTTGTGTCTTTATTAAATTCGACACAGAGCCACAGAGGAAATACGGAAAAAGGCAGCAGAATATCATGCATTAAAGGTGAAGGGTTGGGAGCTGAGCAGGGGACTCACTGCTCAGAGCATCTGGCCTAACCACCCCTTTATTCTCTTGCTCTAAGGCCTAAACGCAACATATTTAGCTTGTTGTCCACACAAAAGAATAAGGCCATTTTAAACTATGTAAGAGTGAAATCATTTGTAAATAAAGTGCTAGTTAACTGATGACACATTTCACTATTTGAATACTTCACTTTTGATGAGGATTTTCTGCTTCTCTCTTTTCCCTGTGTGATACTAAACTGTGCATCTGTATTTTGGGCACAAGCAGTCTGAAGAAGTCTCCTTGGGTGACATATTTAACTGAATGACCTAATCGAATAATCAAGAAACTAACCGGAAAATTATCATATTTGATTGTTAGATGCAGAATGCAGCAACACCAATCATCAAAGTAAACAATGGCTGAGGCAGTTAAGTCACACTAGATCATTTTGCACTTTAAAATCAAGCCAAAGTTCTCAAAGAAACAGAAGGTGTCAACAAAATTTGAAAATACTTTAGATATGGGAACGTCTGATATTGTGCGAGTGTTTTTTTTGTTTTTACTTTATTGAAGATCTGATTGGCACACACACAGAAATCTGTTCTGACATTAAAATCTCTAAATGTGATGAATAAGAGCTCCAATGATTAGTGGATAAATAAATAAGTAAAATGGCTGTTTTAAAATTGTACATCTTCCATTATATTGAACTAAATATCTCTCATTTTTGGAATTTTGGTCAGACAAAACTGACATTTAAAGATGTCGACTTCAGCTTAGAGTCCAGTTGAAGATCAGCCTGCCGCTTCCCATATTGACAGCGTCACAACACATCATTAAGTGCCATTTCCACTCACTGCTTCTCAGCACTAATTTTGGAGATCATCTCATTGCAGCAGTTTCAGATGTGAGCGCCTGCAGAGCCACAGATTTCTTTTTTCCTTCAAGAGCATCGGATCTCTCATCATGATTAAACAGGAGCTGCTTTCCTCTTGCCAGTCATGGCAGCTGCCCTCCAGTCGGAGGGGAATGACTCTCCTACCACCAGATTAAAGGTGACCCCCGCTAATGGCTCAGCGGCCACCATTTAAACTTCACCACCCCCTTAACAACAAAAGCATCAATTTTCACGAAGCCCCTCCAATCCTCTCCAATTCTTTTAAACCCTTCAAACAGTGAATAATTGAGCCTTGTACTTAGCTGGTCTTATCTCTGCAGGGTGTTGCTCTCGTGAAGTGGCTGTTTGCACTCAAACTCGTTTAAGCACCAATGACTAGACTCCATACACATGTGCATAACCCTCCCACCTCCATTCTGTACCATTTGCTCTATTCATTTCTGCCTGTATGTCTGTAGTTGCTACACACACACACACACAGACACACACACACACACACACCAGGGGGTCCTGCTTTCATTAAATCATAAACTGCAGACTAGTGGGGGCTCTTCGTCATCATTAATCCTGCAGATTAAACACAAATCTCTAGTTTTGACTCACACCCAGAGACAGTTACTTAATGCTGTATCTCGTTACTCAACATAGGTCAGCAGCAGCCGTTTCATATGTCTGTTATCAGGACATCTTTTAAAATACATTTGGTTTTTCTCACCAGTGCCATCACTGTGTGGCATGGGAACTGTTCCCTGCAGGACAGGAAGGCCCTCCAACGTGTAATAAAAACTGCACAAAACATCTCTGGAGTGGCCTTCCCATCGCTGTAGGATATCTACACTAGTAGGGTCATCAGGAGAGCCCACAACATCATTAAAGACCACACACACCCACAGCACACACTCTTCACACCACTGCTGTCAGGGAGGCGGTACAGGAGTGTGAAGTCAAGGACTACAAGACTTTCAAACAGTTTCTTTCCTCAGGCCATCAGAGTCCTGAACAACCAGAAACACTGACTGATTACTGCTGTTCAATGCTCAGTGTACAATTCCGTTAACATGTGTCATCAGGCACCATGCACTTTAAATGTTTATCTGCTGCTACATCACCTCATTGATGCTGCTACTTGTAAATAGTCCATATGCACCTTAGTTTCTCTTTTTTATTCCCTTGTATCTATTTATATTATTGTTTTTTTTGTTTGTTTGTCTGTTTTCCATCCATTATCTATACACCGCTTAATCCTCATTAGGGTTGCGGGGGGGCTGGAGCCTATCCCAGCCGACTTAGGGGGAAGGCAGGGGACACCCTGGACAGGTCGCCAGTCCATCGCAGGGCTACACTTCGAGACAGACAACCAAGCACACTCACATTCACACCTACGGACAATTTTGAATCACCAATTAACCTCAACATGTTTTTTATACATAAATATATGTGGGTTTTTTTTTTTTTTATTACGTATATGGGAGTGTGCAAACAAGACAATTTCATTGCCCAGTTAAACTGCTGTTTTTCATGCTGCCCAGATGACAATATTTTGTTGTTTTTTTTTTTTCATTTTTTTATTGAAATGTGTTTTTTTGTTCATTTACAACCACTAAACCTATTTTTTCACAGCTTCTAAATCACTGCGATGATTTCTTACAAGTGAGACTGCTGAGGTTGAATTTTTAACTTTCTTCCATGACTGATGTGTTAAAGTTTGTGGAGATAGAAATGTATCCTGTCTCAGGGTTTTACAGATGTAGGCTCATGGATGTGTCACAGCAGTAGGAGAATAGTAAAAGCAGTCAGATCTATCCATCACCAAACACCAAGCATCAAACCCTGTCAACAAAGTATGAAAGTTTCTAACAAGATATTGGCCACAGGATCAAGAACCACTTTGTTAGGAACTTTTAGTGCCATTTAGGAGGCGTAAGTAAATATGCTTCAAGAATTTGGATCATGGTTTACATGGAGACAGTAAGAAACATCCCAAAACAAAGCCAGATCCACAGGAACCAGATATGATTATTCATATCTGACCAGTTTTTAAATCAGCAGCATCAAAGCATCCCACCTCAATGTGCTATGAATCAAATCAACCAGCAGATAAATGAACCCAGAAACAAATAAATAACCCACAGAGACCAACACTGCAGGTGCTTTTCATACGAGTAACGCGATGCACAAAGGAGCAGAAACCAAGACGTCAATTCTGGCAGCTTTAAAGCTGTGATCTCCACAAACACACTTCACCAGCTCACCACATGCCAGTTAGCAGCTGTTCTTAACTTTGGTGAAAAAAATTCAAATACATTTTTTAAAAATGTAAATAATTTGGGAAAATTTTCTCTGTAAAAAAGTCCTCAACTGCTTTTTTTATGGTGAGCACATCAGTGTTTGTTTTTTGACTGATTATTGCCGCAGTAATACTTAAATGGCGTTTCAAGAATTTATAGAAAAGACTGTTGCATAGGAAACAAGCTGACTCTGACTAAGTATGAGGCAAGAAGTAAACAGTGATGAAAGAAAGCTGCACCTGCCAGACCTCCACACGCTTACTTCTCCCTGAACATCAATGCACTAAATGTAACAACTGAATGTAGATTACTAATCTGAAACATAATTTGCATCGAGCAGAGCTGAGCAAGGAAAACATCATTCTTCTTACTGCTTAGCTGTTTCCAATCTTTCCTCTCTTCCTCACCAGCATGCGGCCTTGAGGGAAGGACTCACTACAACCCCAATTCTGTCTGGTATCACATCCTATTCACTGGGATGTGTGGCCCACAAGATCCAAAGTCGTCCTCATCGTGCATGCTGAAACATTGGTTCTGCATCACTGAATCTCTACAGAGAGAGGGATGGTGAACAGAGAGGAAACAGAGGAGCACAAGGAGATGTTCTGGGTGGATTCCTTTGTTTAAAAAAAAAAAGATGCTTGGTTGCACATGTAGCTTCTGGAAGTCACTGGAAAAAGTAAATTGAGAGTCACACTGTGGACAGCAGTCAAGAAAGACATGCAGAGTGCCAAGGCAAAATACACTTTTGCGATTTAAGGAGGGCCTCTTTCCACTGAGCTGTTTGTCTCAATATTTAGTCTCCTCAAAGTCTGTTTCTTAGAATTAGTGTGACTCAGCTGTTCCTTTCTTCTGACCCAGATCCTAACCTTTTGCATCAGGTTTTTCTATCCTCTCCGCACCAGATGTAGGGTTAATAATTGATAGAAGAGGAAGAATGAATAAGAGCGTTAAAGTTTCAGCTCTTACCTGGATAAATAACGAAAAAGGTGGCCTGGTTTTAACAGTACCCTGAGACAAAATTTCTTACTCTTCTACCCCTTTTTAGTGTCCTTTTCTTGCTCTTAAGCCCTGCAGCTGACCCATTTCCCCACCTCATTTCCGTCACCACCGTTTTTTTTTCTTTTTACTTTTCCTGCCTTCCTCTAACACTTCATCTTCTTTTTTTTATCTTCACCCCTTCAATTTCCTTCTCTCTCATCTCCTTTCAGCTCTCCTTCACTATCTCATCTGTCCTTCTTCTCTGCGACCAACCGTTGTTCTTGCAAACACAGTCGCCTCAAGTCAAACCAAACATTGTGATGAACAGTGATAGTCCCAGTTGAAATGTCACGGGCTGCCTACTGCACATCTATTCCTCCACGCTTGACTCTAAATAGAAAATAAAATTGGACTTGGAGTATCAACTGTGCTGCAAAGTGAAGTGCAAACGCTGCCGTGTCAAGTTGTGGGTATATTACATCCACGTATTTTCATGTAAATGATAGTGTGCTAAATTAGAACGGCTTAGTGGAAACTGCAAAGTTTGATAAAATGTCTTTTATGTTCCAAAGAAGTACTTCTACATGCCTAATGCTGAAGCAGAGGTTTTGTCTGCAAACTTCCTTAATGTTGTCTTTCAGGGGAGCAGCTACAAATAAGCAACAGGCCTATAAATATGCTAATAGTGGAAATGCATTTGCATTTTTTGTAAATTCTTGTTTCAGTTTGCTTTTTTTTCACTCACCAGCTGAAAAGGAAGGAGGAAGTTTGTGAGGTGTAATTATCCATGTCAGGGGTCAGAATCTGACAAAAACCGGTTTTCAGCATTTTTACAGTTATTTAATGATGCCATAGAGCAGTGTTGTGGACTGGATTTCAGAAACGCTGAGGTGAAACACCACACTGCAGCTCTAGATAAGAAATTAGATAAGTTTCACATCCATACACTAAATATGAAGCCAATACTGGCAGCTGGTCAGCCTATCATAAAGGAAATGTATGGAAACAAGCAGTCTTACTCTAACAGAGGTAACAAAATCTGCTTCTGTTATTTCAGGAAAGATCAGAGGAGATTAACCTTTGATGACAAGGACAGTGTAACCAGACGCCTGTGTTTAAGGAAAGGTTATACAATGACAAATTTGCAGAGCTTCGGCATTGGAACCAGAGATTGATTGATTGATTGATTGATTGATTGATTGATTGATTGATTGATTTTCACAATTAAAAATTTGATTTAAAAACACATGTAACATCTAATTAGTTAAATATGAGAATCTGGGCATGTGAATCAATTTCAAGAAGTGGAAAGGGACTTTGAAATTACAGTTAGATACAGTGAAGCTAATCTGGATAGCTGCATGGAAAATGAGAGACGAAATGTGGCCAGGGCTTCACAGTGAAATTAAAGCTGCAAGCAGCGTTGGTCAGGTCCTCGGTCCGTATTGCAACCTCCTGCCCGTCTGATCTCCATTTTGACTATTTATTCCCCTTCACTAGACTTTGACCTGCTAATAGGCAATTTTCATAGTCTCTCTTCTCAGCCTCAGACTGTCAGTGAGTCACATAAGCAGCTCCACTGAGCTGCCAATCAGGATTAAAGCTGCAGGTGATGATGTCATGATGACTCATCGTTCTTCATGCCCCTGGCTGAGAGAGCTGAGAGTTTTACTCAGTTTCATTCTCCCATACAGCCACAATTTTGACCAAATATGTGTAAAAACAGCATATTCTTGCGGTAAATCTTGTTTGAAAGCCCTCAATGTCATTTTTAAAGCTGTACGACCTTTGGGTTTTTGTGTAGATGACCAACTGACATAGCATGTTTTGAGAAGTACCATAGCCAGCCATACTAAGTATAAGCCGAGGCTGCGACAGCTCATCAATTTTAATGGCTTGACATTGGAAAACCATTTGAGAAACGCCAAATCCCTTCAGAACTTTTGCTCATGGAGGCCTTATCTGTCTCCTGTGTGATTTTCAAGCTGATACAATTTATGATGTCAGACAAGATAATTTTTTCCCAAAAGATGTTTTCATGTCATGTCCCTGCAGCCTCGACCCCTGCCCTTGTCTCTCTTTCTTTTTCTCTCTGTTTATCTCTCTGTCTTTCACTCTCTTGATCTCTTGCTCTCTCACTCTCTCTCGCTCTCTCTCGTGGGCTCCAGCAAGACTGGCGGCCGCATACAGGCAGGTGTGCCTGGTTACCAGTCTGCTGATTGGTACGTCGGGATTGGTCCGCTCCAGCTGTGACCTCCGTCTGCTGGTATTTCAGCTCCGGCCGGACAATGCTCCAGCGCCACGCCGTCAAACCATTCACCGGTTCTGCCACCATCACCAAGCCACTCCGTCTGCCGGCGACTCCTGCTACTCAGAACCGGATTCTCCTTCACCTACCTGCCACCTGTCCGTTCTCTTCAACTCGTCTGTCCCGACGGCTCCGTCTATTCACCGGCACCAGCTCCACTCACCGTCCCCTCCTTGGATTCCCTGGCGTCCGCTCTTGGTCTCCACCTGCCTCTCCACCGCAGTCGCAGCAACGCCAACCCCTCTCCACTACCACACCCTCCTCCCTGCTTCCCCTCTCTCTTCGTCCGGCTCTCATCAGGTCTGTTGTAGTTAGCGAGGTGCATCTGTCAGCCTCCTTAGAGCCTGTTTCCTTGCCAGTCAGTATGTAGCGCTAGCCGTAGAGTTAGCAGTTTGTCGGTCTGTCTACTTGTAGTGCTAACCTTAGAGTTTGCATTTATTCAGTCTGTCCATACGTAGCAATAGCTTTAAGTCCTTTTAGTCTGCCTGTCCGTTTTTCTAGTTTTACATTTAGTCTGCCCGTCCGTACGTAACGTTAATCCTATTGATAACATTTTGTTTGCCAGCCTGTTTTTACGTTTTTGTTTCCCTTTAGCACCTCCTGGTGTCCTCCTTTGGTTACTCCACTTTTAGTTTAACATTGAGTTGAGTTTTGTATTTTGTTTTCACGGTTCCCAATTCGGTGGTACCGAACTCAGGTCCAGACTCTCTTAGTTCATTCATTTCTGCCTGACCTCTAGTAGGCGTAGTCTGCTCTGCCAGCAACTTTATTTAGTTTGTACTCTTTTCTTGTGTGTATGAAAAAAACGTTTATTGTATCAGCCTGCCTGTCTGCCGTGTCCTGTTGCCTCGCACTTGAGTCTCAGAACCGTCCTGTAACATTTCACTAATTTTTTTTAATTTGAAAGGCAAATTGCCGACTTCCTGTTTGAGATATGTCAGGGGTATCGGCACAAGATTTGTGGGTCTCATTGAGACGAATGTTTTGGTGTTGGTTTGAAGTAGAAGTCCACAATTTGCCTTTCAAAGTAAAGAAATGAGTCAAAACATCTTTTGGAAAAAAAATTATCTTATCTGACATCGTAAGAGACAGAGAAGGTCTTGATGAGCAAAAGTTCTGAAGGGATTTGATGTTTCTCAAACAGTTTCCGAATGGCGAGCCGTTAAAGTTGATGAGCTGCCACAGCCTCGGCTCATACTTTGTATGGCTGGCTATGGTACTTCTCCAGACATGCTGTGTCAGTTGGTCATCTACACAAAAACCAAAGGTTCTACAGCTTTAAAAATGACATTGTGGGCTTCCACACAAGATTTCCCACAAAAATATGTTGTTTTTATACATATTTGGTCAAAATTGTGGCTGTATGGAAGAATGAAACTGAGTAAAACTCTCAGCTCTCTCAGCCAGGGGCATGAAGAACGATGAGTCATCATGACATCATCACCTGCAGCTTTAATCCTGATTGGCAGCTCAGTGGAGCTGCTCATGTGACTCACTGACAGTCTGAGGCTGAGAAGAGAGACTATGAAAATTGCCTATTAGCAGGTCAAAGTCTAGTGAAGGGGAATAAATAGTCAAAATGGAGGTCAGACGGGCATGAGGTTGCAATACGGACCGAGGACCTGACCAACGCTACTTGCAGTTTTAATCATATTTGTAATGTAATAAGTGCAAAACTAGTGGGATCACCCCAGAGATATATACTAATCAAATTCAAGTGGCAAATAATGAATGTAGAGAAAGTTAAAGCACCAGAAATAACAGCAGGCATCAGCAGCCCAATGTAGTTTGTCCTCTTTGATACTTTCAAGCCCCCATTGCACAAACAAGAAACAGCCGATGAGTCTGTGCAGACAGCCAGGGGATGATAGACACGTTGCTAACACAAACCCTGCATTGCATCAGTTCAGGAGGTGAGAAATCATTTGCAATAATGTCTGCAACTTCACACATGACTGATTCTCAGAATTTTTAGCCAGTTATTTTTGACACAAGGGGTTCAAAGGGTTTTTGACCGTCTCTTCCCATAGTCTTCTGTTTTTCGTTAAGGAGTGGAAGCAGAGACAAAGGTAAAGGAGGACTGAAAGAAAGAAAAGCATATCTGCCCTTTGTTTGAGTCAGAATGTGAGGAGGAAGACAAGGAGGAGGGGGAGGTTGATGGGATAAGATGAGACATTCACTACTGCCCCTGAGGAGGAACAGCAGTACAGTACAGAAGCCTGATGAGAAGTAAGGGCAGAGTATGTGAGTGCATGTGTGTCACTCTGTGTGTACAAGCCTTTACTCTACTCTAAATGTACACTAATAACACTAATGAGCCCAAGTAAAATTATTTAAAATTTGTGTGCACACATGATTTTCCACATACGTTAGCACCTATGCGAAAAATGTAGCTTTCGGTGTATTCATGCACACAAGTACAGTATATGTGCGTGAGGTCAGTATGTGTGCAGAGAGCAGCGTAATGAATGGCCCTCAGTCTACCTCAACTTTTCCGAGCTCTATGATTACCTCCCCCCACATATATCCCAATTTACAGATGTGGGTTTTAACGTTAACCCTTGTGGAGCTGCACAGCATGGCACAGCCCTGCCCAGAGCCAGTGCAGCTGTTGTGGCCTGGTGATTAGAGGGCGCTATGATTCGATCCAGAACAAACCCAGTGCGGTGACACTGAGACCAAAGGCAGAGACAGATACAGCAGGAATGGACCCCGAGAATATCACCGCAGACTAATGGTGACCCTCCCTGATGACTGGAGCTGCATCTTTAAACTGAGGTTCTGGTTTGTGCTGTTTTGAGCAGTTGTGCAGTATCAAGTGGTCCACGTGCTGTTGTCAAAAACCTTTCCGGAGTGAAGTGCTTGTCTTTAAAAGTGCATTATAACCAGCTGTGGTGAGTGCCAACATTCCAACAGTAGTCAAACATTACAACTTTCATAAACTATTGCCAAGTTCATTTATGCTATTGAGAGTTTTCTTGTGAAATGTACCAATGACATTTGTTCTAAATCAGCTGGATGTTAAAACATTAAATCCACAGTGTTTTAAGTTTGGGTTTTGATCCTTATTTTGAGTTTCTGTTGCTGTTCTATGATTTGTCTGCAGTCTCATCCTTACAATTAAGTCTATTATTTTTTGATGTCCAGACTGAATAGTCAACAAAGTTAAACTCACATAAGCAGCAATGACAAAATATGAAACTGTTAAAGTTGAGAAATTGCTTAGTGTGTGTAGAAGTTTGCACTGCAATAATACTTCTCCTGGCTAACTCTGGGCAAGAGGCAGGTGGTCGCCAGTCTGTCACAGGGCTAATGCAAAGACCCCATGCGCACTCAAACCCACGGCCAATTTAGTATCACCAATTAACCTTCCATGCATGTCTTTGACCTGTGGAAAGCACCTGCAGAAAACACACGGAAGCACGGGGAGACATTGCAAACTTGGGCCACCCAGAGAACTTGTATTCCAGATGGTCTACCCCTCTGGCTCTGTCCTATAATTTGAAAGTTGTCGTTTTGATCCCCACAGTAGTAATGTGTGTATATCCACAGTCACATACCTTGTTGACCTACAAAACTGCTGCTGCTCACTTAAGGCCTAAAGCAGCAGATAAAGACAACCGAAGTTAGTGTGTTTATATGTTCCTAAATCAAAACTTTGTAAGCTTATACACAAATGGTAAATGGTCACTTACATAGCGCTTTTATCCAAAGCGCTTTACAGTGTTTCTCATTCACCCATTCATACACACATTCATACACCAATGGCGACAGAGCTGCCATGCAAGGTGCTGCAAAAATCTGCAAATCCTTTAAAATTCCACCTGAATTCCTTCAGGAAACTTTGCACTTGGACAACCGCAACTTGTGCATGACTGAGAAATTTTAAATGTTTGATGTACCTAATTACCCAGGAAGCATGACATCAGTAACAAGCGCTATCCTCCAGGAAGCACTTAAAACAAGAAGCTTTACATCATAGGCCTAATTTTATTATTTCCTTTGGACAATTTCTTGCCAATTGTCTTATCCAATGTTAATGTCTTGCTCCACACAGTTCTACAAGTTTGTCATATCTCAGAGGAATGGGAACAGGAACCTCCCTAAATCAAAATTTAAAATTATCAATGTGTGGAGCCCTATTTTCCAATAGGACCTTCTGTGTGTTTTTAGGGTAGTGTTGGGTGACTTGCAAAGCATATTTGTGTCATGTCTTTAAAAAAAAAAAATGTCCACTGGAGAAACTTTAACATCTCTTCTTCAGCTTCCTCCATCCGGCCCTTCATCCATCCCTTCATCTCCTCAGCCTTCATCCTGAAAGTTCAACACAGCAGCAACCATTAAACATTTAACGTCTGACTTTTACTATTTTCTCATAGCAACAAAATCCTTTTCCCTCAGCGCATGAATATGCAAGAAGACTGTCACTGCATGAGCAATGTGAAGGCAGACCGGGGCACAATTACACCTGCTGGCTGAAAGCCACTGTTGTGTAGCCTTACATCACATCATCTCCTGGTGCAGAACAGCACACTACTGGAACACTAACTCATTAGGCTACAATCTCAGCTGGGTTTTTTCTGTGTCACAGCTTTCATTTCTGTGTCATCACGGCTGGAGTACATGTGGTGGCCCCCATGACGGGCGAGTCTCTTGGCTTGGACCCAGAGATGTCCATCTAGCTGTCACCACTGTAGCTGTTGGACACTGCCGAAGTCCAACACTCTGCAACACTGACAGGATTTCCCAAACAGCTCCTCTAAGTGGATGAAGTAGCAGTGACCCACTGACCACTGGATGTCTTCTTCTATTTTTTTTATTGTCTCATCTCTGCTGCGGCTCTTACCAGAATGTTTTTCGCATGTTTTGCACAATACAGTCTCACAAAACAGAGACACCAACACATGTATATACAGTATATACTGGTAGCTTCACTGGAACCTACATGTCTAGAATAATTTATATATGGTTTAAATTATTAAGGGTATTTAAGTGTGGTATAGATGTAAGATGAACAAAAGCATATAGCCATGTAAATGGCTCCGTCAGGCTGCACATCGACATGAAGGTTTATTGCGCTAAATGCTAATGTCAGCATCCGTACCAGCTCATTGAAATGCAGATGTTCGTGAGGTTCATTGTCTCCATGTCCACCAGCTTGGGTTGGTAGGTTAGCAGGCTGACATTTGCTAATAAGCACCAATTGAAAACCAGTCCAGAGTTTAGAATTTGTGAAAGTAATGTTATTTAATTTTTATTTTCAATTTAATGTAAAAGTTTTTCCATGTCAGTAACCCCTCCCTGCCTTAAAATGGCTACACAGGTTCCTTTACAATGAGCAGATGTATGAAGTCCCCCCCAGTAACCCAGATTGAGCTCATCAGCTCAGTTCCATCCTGCAAGTTGGCAGGATTTGTGCCTGAGGTGTGTTAAATATAAAATCCCAGAAGTCAATCCATTTTTTGAGACCCTCATCAATACACTGCAGTTTCAAGGTAAAACATGCTCAGGCCTGTTGTTAACTGCTTATTTTGCTCATGATGTGTCTTCCAGCTTTTAAAAAACACTACGTGGACACATCAAGTTTTTTAAAAACCTAATTTTCACCAAAGAGGGTGTTTAAGGACTTTTCAATATATATATAATTTTTTAGAGTTTTGACAGGAACCAATAAAAGAGATCATATTTCTCCAGTATTAGCTTCTCTCCATTGGCTTCCTGTAAAATCAAGGATCCAGTTTAAAATCCTGCTT
>NW_007577902.1:471064-554484 GCF_000690725.1 Stegastes partitus
TCCAAAAACATGTTGAGGTTAATTGGTGATTCTAAATTGTCCGTAGGTGTGAATGTGAGTGTGCTTCGTTGTCTGTCTAAGTGTAGCCCTGTAATAGACCCCGCGACCCTAGTGAGGATTAAGCGGTGTATAGATAATGGATGGATATTCAGACTTTCATTATATATATAATTTCCCAAACGGCATGCCATATATATATTTTTTTTATTTTTTTATTTTTTTCATCCGATAAGGCAGTGTTGAGGTATTGCCCTAAACTACAAATTAGTAAAATAATGGAAGAAAGTTCCACTGACCACTAAAGTCAATCATGCATCTTTGAATTAAAAACTGTCTGTACTATATTTTGTGCCATTTCATCCAATTGCTAAGATATTTCACTTTGGACCAACATGGTGAACAGACCCACTGACCCACAGACTTCCATCTAGTGGGGCTCAAAAAGCCAAAGACATATGGTCTTATATGCTTGAGTAAGGGATTTATGCTTCTGACCTCTGACATCCGCACAATGAAAATGCCATACTGAATGTTGTGAAAAGCTCAGTCAATATGTTTGCTGTACCAAAGACTGGTGTGATCAATATCTTATCTGATGATGTGTTGCAAACATCAGCCTCAATCCTCTGTATCAGGGCAGTCAAAGCTCCAAGTGCCGCGGATGGTGATTAACAGCAATGACACAGAAATCAAATAAAATGACAGAAAAAAAAATAAAAAATTAAGGTCAGTTTCTCACACAGAACAAAGGGAGCTGCCCAGCAACATCCCAGTGCTCTTCTTTTGTGTGACTTGCTCAAAGGCACCCCAGTGCTCTTCTTCTGTATGGGAGAGTGTTACTCATTCATACAACTCCCCCAGTTTTTGCCAGTTGGTATATACATCTCTGTCACAAACACGCATTTTTGTAACCTTTAGGCTTTCGTTGCCCTATTTGTGCAAAAAAGAAAAGAAAAAAAAGGAGTCAGGAAATCTGTGCTCTTGCTTGTGGCTGAATCTAATTAAATAAGTGAATGTGAGGTGTTGCTTGTTGTGGCCACCAGCATGGAGCCATATGACAACAAGCTTAATGCCACAAATAAAGGAGATAACAATACAACATTTCAAATGTAAATGTAGTACCTTGGTTTTAAAGAGCACTAAACTAAGACGTAGAGCGTGTTTAAAAAAAAAAAAAAGTCTGCATGTTAGCAACATCACTGTAAACATGTTAACATGTTGAGGTTAGCCGTGACTGTACGGTCCTAGTCTTGTTCAACACTCAACATTTCTTAATACTGGGAGGAATTTCTCATATTTAGGAGGACATTTTGTGCAGCACTGAGACTCTTAAGGAGCTAAAAATAGCAACATGAGGCTATAGAGCACAAATATCAGATAGAAATGGCTCACAGTCTTTTTTTTTAATTTATTTCTCACGAGCACAACACTTTCCAGTTTCCAAGTTAAAATCCCACATAGGAGTCCCTCAGTCTTTCTTTCTATGTATCATTTTCAGCAGATGAGCTAAAATAGACACATTTAAACCTCACCTGCCCTGAGATGCAACTAGCTGCTGTTTGTGTGTGTGTCAGTGCTCGCCTGTGGCTGTATGTCCTTATTATTGTGCATATACATGACTACGTGTATGTGCCTGTGTGAGTGCATGCGTGAGTGCGTGTGTGCGTGCGTGCGTGTGTGTTCACTATAGGCCTGTGTCAGTGTGTGTGTCGGTGGAGTCGGCCCGTCCCCAGGGGGCTCATAGTGTTCTATTGGCTTTTATTAACCAGTTGCTGCTCGTGAAAACACAGTGCAGCTTGTTGTCACCAGACAGAGCGTCTTAGTGTCGCTGACATCGGCCTCTCATCTGTCTATAGTATTTAAATTTACTTTGTGTTTTTGAGGTGTTCATCACACAGCTGCCTTAGAGCTCAGAGCTAGTGGTGAGTAAAAATAAGTTACATTTTGAGAAATTTGTCATTTGTAAATATTGTGCTTTTACTCCACTGCCTTCATTTGATTGCTATAGTTTAATTTAGTGCTGTGGTGAGTAACATTTAACATAAAAAATGGTATATTTATGCAATACAATGTTACGTTAATAAATAGACATCAGATCAGTCAGTTGTAAGATTATGATAATCAATTGATCAGTTTGGATGCAAAAATGACAAGCATTTGATTTTTCAAGTTTTCCAAATGTGAGGATTTTGTGCTTTTTAAACACAGTTACTGATTATCTCGGGGTTTCAAACTATTGGTCAAACACCTATGGTGAAGAGACAGTGATATTCATTTTTAAAATAAAATTTTATGGGCTTAATCGAGAAATCAATTAGTAGATAATCAGATTCATTCATAGTCATGATCCAAAACTTTAGTTCCATCCCTTTCATTTGCAACACTTTATGCTTTAGGTACAGTTAAACAGTATTATAGTAGAAATTTTGCATCACATTATGCAAAATGCCAGTCTACCTGATAAATATTTTTACTTTTTCTACATTTGTTTTAGAAAATGCTTCCATATTTTTACTCCAAAGTTTGAATGCAGAACTTTTACTTGATTACGTAACATTTTATATTGTATATTGTAGTATTTTTTGCTTTTACTCTGGTAAATCATCTGAGTACTCACCACTGTCACATTCACTAAATACGACACCTTGTGCTAAAAACGATACCCTGCTACCAAATTATTCATTTTGCATTTGTTTGTTATCGTTTCTCACACCTCCCTGTGTTTTATTAAATACCCAATCTATCATTGATAAAGCTGTCGGCTTCCATCTGTGTATTATATTTGGATGTGGCAGCGGATGGAGTGCTCTCAGTGCTCTTTATGTCTCAAGCAAAACCAGCAGAGAGCAAGGCGATGGCAGTACAAGGTGCAGAAAGGACATGTGACTGTGTGTAAAAAAAAAAAAAAAAACTATAACTGCTCCCATCCCCCCTCAGAGCTCCTCCAGGCTGGCTGTCTGAATTAAATGGGGCCTGTCTTCTTCCTTGCAGCTGTAGCTGAGCTGTATATACTATAAAATGAATGACAGACACACACATTGTTCCCTGTTGTGCAGACACTCTCGCAAAAATGTTGTGTCATTTAGCCAATTTGAGCCCCAAAACAATTACTTAGCAAGACCTTATATGTTAATAATAATAGTACACTAACAGGTGCAGTTGTTGCTATTAACATATCTTGTTTTGAAAAGAAAGGATGTAATGTGTTAAACATGACAAGTCCTTGAAAAACAGTGACTGAATAATTTTGGTGCATGCTTGCAAAATGACTCCCATTATGCTGCGAGGAAACCGCACAGGCATGCACACAGCAAACCCAAAATGCTTACACTCACACAAACACACTAATAGACACGTAAGTCAACGAAAACATTAATTAGACCCACAAAAAGTTCCCACACAACTCACATGCACATGTACGAGCATAGATCCACATTCATTAAACACACTGAAAATGTTCCCTTTGGTGAAGGAAAAGCAGAGCAGCGGCTGTTTGGTGTTTATTATAAAGCAGGAACTCAGGCCATAAACTCAAAACCCGGAGGCACAGAGAAAATGACGAGGGGTCTGTGTAACTCTTTGTTTTTTATCCAGACCTCTTTCAAGTTCACTCAAATTAGTCTTCAACGAGGGAAATACCGAACGAAGATGGTAATTTGGGCAAAGATTGAATTTTTTAAAAGGAACTGGATGGTGCGTTGCTCGCTTTCAAGCACTGAGTCTAAAACTCTGTTGGTGGTGGTCATGGTCCCGGTGGCATTTGACTGTGCTCTAAGGATTTTAGCAGATAACACAGTTTTTAAAACATCAGCGCAGCTTCAGCAGACAAATGTGCAAACACTGAAAGCCAAAGAAGCATTCATATGCTTATCTGGGCCACTAAAACCCACAGAAAAAAAGAAAAGTCTTCTTTTCATGGCCATCGGAGCCAACTTTCCTTTGTGAACATAAACGGCCCACTTATGGAACCACAGAACACAGACACTAATCAAGGATCTCCCCCCAGCAGAGCCACAGCTGCTTTGTGCTTTGACATCGAAATTAGCTTTGCTTAAAACTGAACAGTCTCAACTAGAAAGTGTCCATGTCTCCCTAAAATCACCCTCATGTTCACACTGTTAAAGATCCCATATGGTTCCCGTTTTCAGCACAGTTTCCTGTGTGCCCACAGTGTGTCCGTTAGCTCAAAATGCTGCAAAGATGGTTCACTTCAACATAAATGTATAACCCTCGGTTTTTAGGGCTGTTTTAGACAGACTGTTTTTGCTCCCATATGTGACCTTTAACCAAATCCTAAGATGTAATATGTTGATCGTGAATCAGCTAAATAGTAAACATTACATCATCACCATGTTAGCATTGCCATTGTTATGTAGTTACCATGTTGGTGATAGCATCTTGAAGGTGATAGGAAAAATTTAATCTGTATTTCAGATGTACCGAATATGACAAAAATCTGGTTAAGACTCAAACTTGAAAGGCAAATGTGTAATTAAATGTGTTGATCTATGTTGTAAACTGATCCAAAGCTCTATTGTAAGTAGCTTATAAAGCTCTAAAAATACATCAGTAAGGAGGACCATTCATTGAAAAATATTAACAATAGATACACCATCTGTCCCTGAGGTCTACAACGAGTGTCCTTGTTCAACAAATTGCAACTTTTAGAAATTGACATGCCGCAATAAAACATCACTGTGAGGCTGCTGGAAAAGGACAAAGCAAAGCGACATTGTAAATAAGTGCAGGTTTGTGTGTGTGTGTGTGTGTGTGTGTGTGTGTGTGTGTGCACAAGTCTATACCTCTCTGCCAAAATAAGTGAATGCATTAAAGTCCCTACAGCCTGCACAGGCCCCATATCTCATCATTATCAAGATAAAGACATGATAGGAGCAGGCAGATTGACAGGAACCCCTGGAGGCTCAAATCAGCCTCTGTCGACCTTCAAGCCACCCAGGATGAAGCGGCAAGCTCACCTGAACCAACACACATCTATCTATCTATCTATCTATCTATCTGTCTGTCTGTCTGTCTGTCTGTCTGTCTATCTGTCTATCTATCTATCTGTCTATCTATCTATCTATCTAACTGAATCAAATCACAAAAGACAGACATCATTTTACGAGCGGTTTCAGTGGATGGTTCAGGAATTTATGTTAAATCAAACACACATACACACACACACACAGATACACAGTGCATTCATCAATATGCATGACTGCACACTGCAACCATTAATGGCTTTGTACTGAGTCGCATACACATGCACTTTCAAAGCCATGGTGCTTAGCTCCTTATTGCTTTTCTGTCTGCCTCTCACACACAAACACACAGACATACATGTACCCACACATGCACACGCGCGCACACACACACACACACACACACACGCACACATTGCACAGCAAGGTTCTCCAGAATTATTACACACTCGGAGAGGGAGCCTGATGTTGACAGGTTGGCTCCATGGAAGCAGATTTGTTGCACCTCAGTGCAATGTGTCCAAACATTCAGATCCCCTGCTGGGCTCTCATATCCAGGCTGGATGGCTGTTAGTAACTGAGAGTTATAGTACGACAGCAGGATGCACTAACTGCATCACCAGTGTTATGCAATCCTGAGCAACAAGTACTCTAAAGGCAATACTTATCTTTGGGAATTTTTGTTGTGTCAGAGAGGATGTGTACAGGATGCGAGTCTATTCTGTGGTGATTTCAAAGACAGATATTTGTGGTTTTTGTTACACTGGAAAATATTTCATTGTAGTTGGGTTTCTTGGTTTTTTCCCACTCTTCATGTACTTCTTTACGAAAGGTAGCCTTTAGGGTAGCCTACAGTAAAAGGGCCAGTGTCTAAATATCCAAATGACAGTATCTTAATGACGATTGCAGGTTTTGTTGATTGAGCTTAGTGAATTAGACAACTGATTTCCCTACCAGAAGTCAAGATTGTCAGCTTTTATATTCTACTTTCCATCCTGCTCTGTTTTTGAAAGGACAACTACAACTCTGTCAGGCATAATCATGATTTTTCACTATTAAAGTAAAAAACTGTGTGATGTTGTGGTCTCAAGTAGCTCCTACAAGAGCTACAGATGGCAATCTGTCAGGAATTATTAATATTAATATAAATATTAATAATTAATACAACAAGCAAGTCAAATACAGCAAATAACTCCGAAAATAAATAAATAAATAAACAAATAGGGGACTGCATTAGCTGTATTACTGCAGCAGGGAGTCAGAGTAGGTGAGCTGAATCTCCATGATGACTCAGATTCGACCTGAGACTCCAGCAGGAGGGTGTCATCACTAAAGTCAAATGCATTATTGCAATGTTGTTAAGATAAAACATCTGTAGTTTATATTAGCCCAAATATAAACAGCACATGTTTTTGTTTAATCCTTAAAATCAGGGTATTTCAAACCATAATAACATCTTGTTAACTGTACATGACCAAACTCTTGTGGAACTGTAAAATGTCAACAGGATCACAATTTGGCATTTTTAACCCACAAAACACACATTTGTGATCACTGTGATGATTTTCCTGTAAGTCCACATTGAAGAAGAATCTGGTATGTGGGATTTTATCTATCTTAATGGATGTTTTATTTAAATGGTCACATTTGACTTAACTTTATCTGCATTTTTCATACTATGTGTATTTTGAAGTCTATTTAGAGGTAAGTGATATGTGGCAATAACATGTTCAATAGGAATTTTGCGTCATGATATTGCACCTCTTGTGTGTCACAATTTCACAATGTCTGATACACTGTATTTGTTTATTCTCTCCTCTGTGAACACACATGTTGCAAGAGACTGTATATGTCTTTAGCCTTCTACCTCTGTTCATTTTTGATGTAACACCCAGTCATAACGTGACAAGTGCTTTGTGGAAGCAATATTGTGTATCACATCAGTGTGACTCTGCAGGATTATCTATCAAAATCTTTCACAATTTATAACTCATAAGTGATGAAGCAGCGCCGTTTTATCCAGTCTTCGCTACACTGCCGGAAATTAGAGCCACTCATGCCACTTAACGCAGACGGCAGCTGTGAATACTCAGTTCTTGAGAGTCTCTTTTGAAAGAAATATCAACCTGCGCCATTTCAATGGACCCCAACGCTGCCGGCTTTGAAAGGCAGGGTACTGTGTTCAATTAGCTGTTGTTGTGGGGGAATGGCTGTTCATCTGGGTAATATTTAGCTGCGGGTCCTTTAGTGTGTAATCATGCTCCAATAAGCTGCTCAGTGTTCAGTGCAGTCATTTCTCGGTGTGTAGCAGGGAACCACATGGGGACAAGGAGACAGGACAGTTATTATAGTTTGTGTGTGTGTGTGTGTGTGTGTGTGTGTGTGTGTGTGTGTGTGTGGAGGAGTGTTGATGAAGAAGGATCTTTGTGATGAGAAGCCAGTTGGCCGAAATCTCCTCTTCCTCCTCCCACAAGAATCCAGAGACAGATTTAATATAAGCGGAGTTCTTCAGTCTGATAATGAAAAACGTTGTTCTGTTGTCACTTTATTTGTTATGAAAGTCAGTTGTTTTCAACAGGAGCACATTTCCGTCAAAAGAAAAAAAACAATGTGGAGACATTCTTATGGAAGCAAATCAGGCTCATCTGATTTAGAATTTTAAAAGCTGTTGAATTTCTAATTTTGAATTTTGTTGCCATCGAAATTGTGTATGTGAATTATTTTGTCTGAATTTAGCCCATCTAAATTTCAATAAGTCAAAATTTCAGGTGTAAAAATTCGAAGCCATGAAAATTCGACGGTGCTCAAATTCGACAGGTCATATTCGACAGGTTCAAAATTCGCTGTGAAAATCTCACTTTTCACATCCGGGGACTTAGACATAAACAATCGATTCTGGCCGAAGTCGATCCAACGCCCAGCCTATCAAATTACGTTCCTCTGGTCATGTGACGCGCACAGTTAAACGCAGAGGATGACGGTCATTAGCCATGGTGGCAACCAGCGGTAACGGCGGCACTTCAGTGAGTATGTTAACCCTTTATTTGCCTTCTGTGTCATTTGTTTTTTGTCAGTAACCGGTAATGCAGGACACGTTTCTTATTGGATAATATCCCTGAGGAGCTGTTAACGATTTGCACTGGCTACAGTTTAGCTAGCATGGCTAAAGTTGTGCCAGCCTTAAACGAAAGTTTATAAGACCGAGTACAGAGGCACTACATATGAGTTTATGTCAAAGTCTGACTGAGCAGAAACAGCAAGAACGCCACACTGACTGCACGTTCAGCAGCTGGGTACCTGAGTAATAATTTTTACAAGCACACAAATGGATATGTAGGGGATGTGTGATGGATGCACCAGAAAATGCATTATTATCATTATATGGTTTTGCATGGTCAGCATCTGTAACTGTCCGTTTTCAATATTTCTACCTCCATCAAAGAGGTTATGTTTCAGCCGGCGTTTATCTTTTTGTTTGTTGTTAGCAAGATACCTCAAAAAATTAAGAACAGATTTTCATGAAATTTTCATTAAATGTTTATAATACCACAATGAACAGGTGATTAAATTTTGACAATGCTCCTTCTTACCGTCTGGGTATTTTCTCATAAACCAGTAAATGCTGTTCTGTCACAGTCGCGCAGAATGCGGTCGTTGCGCCGTTTGTCCACTAGATGGAGCTCTGACTCCATTCAATCCTCAGTCCTCACTGCTGGCTTCTCAGCAGTGCAGGAGGAAGCTGCCGCCAGGCAGCATTACAGGAGTGGGCTGAGCAGAGCGACTGACGGATTAGTTCAGAACCACGTTGTGACATTAACAGTGACTCAACATGTCTCCTGTCAAAATGTTTGACAGTACAGAACGACCGTCAGCTTGTTATTAATCATGTCAATGTTAATTCAAATGCTAAAGGTATGTTTAATTCTCCACGATTCTCCATCTAACAGTGTAGATATAATGAATGCAGGACTTCAACATTGGCTGGAGATCACAATACGATGGAAACGAGCTGCTGGGCGGAGGTCTGTGCTCTCCGAGGGCTTTTCTAGTTCCTATTATTTCTGTCTTCTACATAATGTCACATCAAACAGAATTATCAGGTTATTCAAAACCACCACTAGTGATGTTTGATCAAAGAAAATAAATAAGACTGCAAAACTGATATGCAAAATAAGGATGTTGGAAGTGGGAAAAATAATGTAAGTCTTTCTTGTGCTTAGTTTTTCAATACAGGTACTTCTTCAGCACATTATATGGCCATGTGAGAATGATGATTGTTCAGGTGACACCAAACGCCGCATGTCAGGCAATCTTCAGGGGTTCATTGCTAACGGTAGTTTTACAGAGTGTGCATACTATACACCGATAATATTGTTTGGGTGTTTGTTATACTGTGAAAGTGACTTAGCTGTCCTATAAACAACTTGTGTCAGAGGTAAACTAATCTTTTATTTAGTGTAAACTGTAAGTGCTGGAGTTAGTTATTTATTTAGATGATTAGTAAAGTGGGATTTTTCATTTTTTTTTGCTTTGCTGTAGCCATTTACTCAACCCATTTTAATCCACTCCACAGCAGCACCATCTGAACTGAGTCAAATCCTGGACTCGATGGGAGATTCTACCAAGAATTCTCTCCACAGAGGTAGTGAAGGGCTGATACCCCACAGCCTCCATCTGCTGTGAGACCTCCCAGGACATTACAAGGACTACACGTCTTTTAAGAGTGACATCCTGGGGCCTCATTTATCATCAGTGCGTACGCACAGATATGTGCGCAGTGCGTGCGTACGAACATTCCTACGCCAAGTATGGAATTTATCAACTTGTACTTATACTTAGGACTGTGCGTAAATACACGCACACCTCTGACCATGCGTACGCACATAATCTAGCGGTAGAACAGTGAAACTACAAATAGAAAGTATTTGGGGATTTTGACCACCGGCACATTCCAGCGTGAGGTTGGAGACATATGCGGCATTTCCAGCCACCACTGAGCAGGATCAAGCCGGCAGTGTTGGATGCCATAACTCCCCTGGCCCCAGCCGACATCCAGCTCCCTTACAGCCATCACCGATGAGCCCAAATCAAACGGGGACTGAACGCCGTCGCTGGATTCCCAAACATATGTGGAGCCATAGACTGCACCCACATCACAATCAAAGCAGCATCACTAAACGAGCATAATTTTGTAGATAGAGAAGGGTTTCATTCAGTCAACATACTGATAATTTGCGATGCGCATTTGTGGCTATCCAACGTTGTTGCCTGGCGGCTTGGAGGAACGCACGACTCATTCATTGAGCAGAACAGCTCTGTGGGTGCATCTCCAAGTAGGAGCTGCTGAAGACGGCTGGCGTATTGGTGGTCACAGAGTGTGGAAATGTTTTTGCTGGACTTACTATCGCTATTAAAACATGTCATCTGTAGTGATCATGGTTATCTGCTGGGTGAACGTTCAGTAATAATTCGTACTCCTCCAGTTGCAGCCATTTCTCTTTTATGGACTGTGATGCATTTTTTGGCACTGAGCTTAACGTCAAACCACTTTCTAAAATTTTTGCCGGCGATCTCTCCTCTGACCCAACAGAAATACCTGTGGTGGGTATCTTGTCTGCAATATTTTTTCTTTCGCTGCTTATCCCAGCATTTCACGCACCAAATAATATTTTCTGGTTTGCTTCAAGCTCGCTGACAAGTACCTCAATCTCAGTTTCATAAAAGTTCCTTTTTATCGGCCTTTTTGCCACGATGATGACGACAGGTGAGGAAAAAATAAATCTTCACTTGCTTTATAAAGAGGCGTATTGTTGCCCTATATGGTGATTTGGAGGCGTTCCTGAAGACAACGTGCATGAGCACGGAGGTTAAGAACAAGTGGGATTTATCAACACTGATGTGCGTATGACCCCCGTACGCACGTTTGATAAATACAGATTTTTTTTGTACTTACGCACACTCTATGTTAGGATGGTATAGTTTGTGTTGTGCTTTGCTTGTTTCTCTGTCTCGGTGTGTGGTGGGCGTGTTTTCTTCTTCTCCCTGCAGACTGGGCGAAGCCGACCTGAGTGAGACGCTCTAGCGCTGACAGCTGCGGCTCATCAACTCATCAGCAGCCAGCCGTACAAATACAGGCAGCTCACAGACCTTCAGCGCCAGATGATTGTGATTCCTCACCGTGGTACAGTCAGGCCGCTTAGCAGCTACATCTTGTGAAGCATCAAGCTAAGTCTACCGTTTTCGAGTGTCTCAAGTTCATTGTATTTCTCCTCTGTATCTCCAGCGTCTCGTCTCGGCTCCAGCTCCAGCGCTTCTCCCGACACGCCTGCCTCTTATTCTCCCTCGAGCACACATCACGGGAACCCACGGCTACGAGCACCTTCACCCGACGGATCACCATTCGAGCACCTCCACTGGGAAGAACTTCACGGGAAAAGGATTCGCACGAGCACCGCTCCTGGAGCACCGCACCTCCACCTACCACCTGGAATCCCCACCACGACACCCTCCACTGGATTCCCTCACCTGGACACCCCCAACTTCCCCCTCCATGGTTAATAAATCCTTTCTTTTAACCTTTTTCTCCTGCCTCCCTTTTTCGTTGGGTCCGCCCACACAGATTCTGAGCTCGGGTCATCACACTCTAAATTTCATTCGTACGACAGAACTTAGAACCTTATCTACGCACTGATGATAAATGAGGCCCCTGGCCTGTATTTTCACTTGCCAGACAGGATTTGGTCTTGTGTGAGAGTGACATCCTGGGCTGTACTTGATCTTGCCAGACAAGATTTGTTATATGTAGGTATGTAGTTATAGTTAAACTTGACTGAAAAAAATTAGGTGCACTGTTGGAATCCCTTCCTTACCTGTTCTACCAACTCACTTGACTAGTTATCTGGTATAACTATTTGTGTTTCTGGCATACATTTAATGTATCTGAAATTAAAAAATATTCCGATGATCAATGTATGCAATTAAAGCAGAAGTTAGAAATGAACTGGACTGTACTGATTTCATTTTCTCATTGGTGAATGGATAAAAGTGCTTTGCAATGTTACAGAACAGCCAATCTCAGCTTTGTGTGTGTATATATACATGTGATCATCTGCACGACATCAGTCGCACTGCGCCGTGACACAATGGGCTACTATGCGTAAACAAAAGCAGCATGTTGCTACCACATGACGCAAATCATGGGACAGGATTGGCTGGCAATGACACATTGCTCGTGGCGCCTGCGCACAAGTGATTTCTGCAGCTTCTTTCTGGTGTTAGCGCTTATGCACGCTAACGGTATTTGACACCGATATGGAACGTTACATTACTGTGGTCTGTAATAATATATGTTACCAACATTTAGAAAACAACTAAATCAATCGATCTAAGTAAAAAGCTCAAATCAATATTTCAATATTTCATCATGTGTTAACGTAATTCAGGCTGTATCTCGGATATAGCCCGAGGCACAATGCGACTGATTTCGTGCAGATTGGTCACATACACACACACACACACACATATATATATATATATATATATATATGGCATGCCATTTAGGAAATTATATATATATGTAACAGTCTGAATATATGGAATGAAAGTCTGAATATATGAATGAAAGTCTGAATATATATAATGAAAGTCTGAATATATATAATGAAACTCTGAATATATGGAATGAAACTCTGAATATATATAATGAAACTCTGAATATATATAATGAAACTCTGAATATATGGAATGAATCTCTATGGGTTAGATGTGATGGTGGCGCGCACAGATGCAGCAGCCCGTTCCATAAACAGCGAGAGTGAACGTTTTGAGGATCATTTTAGGAAGGTACACATACTAAACAGGCAACAGTTGAAAATGAGCTGCATTTATCACAATCATTGCACAATAACTCCTTCTATAACATGGTGTGGAAAGAATTGACACTTAGATTTATTTATTTTGCTCATTTCTATCTGTTTATCTATCTATTTCTTGTGTTTTATTCTTTCTTCTTCTTATTATTATTATTATTGTTGTTGTTTCGGTCTGGAACAGGTGCCTAATAAATTTCACTGCGCGTTATACTGTGTAAAATTGTGTGTGTGATAAATAAAGGCCTTGAATGGCCAGCTATGAACAGAGCCTTCTAGAGCAGTTCATTTCAAGCTGTTCGCTCACCGTTGTATTGACTTTGACTACATAGTTAAAAACCTTTCAATAACAAGATTAATTTGCAATGACACAAACCAAAACATTAAGAGCAGAGCAGAAAACGCACATAATAAACAAAATGTTGCATAGCGTAGTTTAGTTTGCTAGGTTACCAAGTTCTGTACACTATGTCTTAATTGTATTTTCTGGTGCATCCATCACACATCCCCTACATACCCATTTGTGTGCTTGTAAAAATTATTACTCAGGTACCCAGCTGCTGAACGGGCAGTCAGTGTGGTGTTCTTACTGTTTCTGCTCAGTCAGACTTTGACATAAACTCATATGTAGTGCCTCTGTACTCGGTCTTATAAACTTTCGTTTAAGGCTGGCACAACTTTAGCCATGCTAGCTAAACTGTAGCCAGTGCAAATCGTTAACAGCTCCTCAGGGATATTATCCAATAAGAAACGTGTCCTGCATTACCGGTTACTGACTCTCAAAAAACAGACGATACAGAAGGCAAATAAAGGGTTAACATACTCACTGAAGTGCCGCCGTTACCGCTGGTTGCCACCATGGCTAATTACCGTCATCCTCTGCTTCAACTGTGCGCGTCACATGACCAGAGGAACGTAATTTGATAGGCTGGGCGTTGGATCGACTTCGGCCAGAATCGATTGTTTATGTCTAAGTCCCCGGATGTGAAAAGTGAGATTTTCACAGCGAATTTTGAACCTGTCGAATATGACCTGTCGAATTTGAGCACCGTCGAATTTTCATGGCTTCGAATTTTTACACCTGAAATTTTGACTTATTGAAATTTAGATGGGCTAAATTCAGACAAAATAATTCACATACACAATTTCGATGGCAACAAAATTCAAAGCTAGAAATTAAACAGCTTTTAAAATTCTAAATCGGATGAGCCTGATTTGCTTCCATACATTCTGTCGTAATTTTGATTCAATACCTTGGGGGGGAGATTCCATAATGAGATCTCATAATATTGAGAAAACTATCTCATGTGTAAAGTGTAGGAATGGGGAAAGGAATGGGGATATCTCAGACTTGACCTGAGAATCATAAGGTTTATAGGATCACTTCAGAATAAAATTCATTCTTTAAAAGTTGTCAGTGCATTCAATGGTATGTAGCAAAAACGTAAATGGTAATAGCAAACTTGATCTACTTAATTTTCCAAAATATAAACAAATACAGCCTAAAAGCGTGAAGACTTTGAACGTTTAATGTGACATTTTCGAAAATACCTCTCATCTCGATTGACCCTGAAGCTCATGTTCCTTCCACAAACAGCCTCTGTTGGACAGACAGTTAAATCAAATATCACCATCAAGCCTTTGACGTCTCAACTGAACTTCATTGACAAGCAGCTCAAACTTTCTCACAATTACTTCTTCAAATTTTTTTTCAGTGAATACAGTTTGCTTCACATCAGTTGTAGAGTTTTGAAGAAGTTAGATGTTTTTTCTTATGTTTTATAGTTACAAAGACAAACACTTTACAAATAATTAGTGTTGATGCATACTTAAATACTTGAGTTGCACATACACTGACGAGCCACAATATTGAATACAATGTTCTGCTTTGGAATCTTGTGTTCTGGCTTTCATGTGGACGCTACTTTAACATGTACCACCCACCTAAACATTGTTGCAGACTATGCACATTGCCCCATGACATCACTTCAATTGTCTCCTCCAGTAGGACAAGAAGCACCATGACATGACTAAACATGCTCAGGAATGGCTCAAGGAACACAACAACGAGTCCAGGGTGTAAAGCTGGCCTTCAGACTCCCAAGATTCTGATCCGATTGAGCATCTGTGGGATGTGTTTTAACAAGTCTGGCGTACGAATGTCCCACCTGCGATCCCACAAGATGGTAGGAACGTTCTGCTAGCGATGTTCCAGTGCCAGATACAACCCCCCTAGAGGTCCTGTGCCGTTGCCCTGACAGGTGAAAGCTGGTTTGAGCTTTAAGCATGAGGGGGACTTACGTAATAGTTGGAAGATGGTTTTAATGTTATGGCTAAATGGTGTATGCAGGTATACAACGTATAGCTACACAGCTTTGACCAGGGGATTTGCCGTATAGTCACCTGTCAAATATGTTACAGCCTTTAATTTAATCTGTAGTGTTTATTGCCCTGAGTTGGCTGGGATAGGCTCCAGCCCCCCGTGACACTTGTGAGGATTAAGATAATGTAGATAGTAGATAATGTAGTGTAGATAATGTATGGACAGATGTAGTGTTTACTGCACACTAACTGTTACTGTCAGACGTTAGCCTTTAAAGAAGTGCTTCCTTCCAGGCAAGGTGTGATAAAGTTCCTAATAAAACTGCCCAAGGCTTGAGAGATGTGCTGTCTTAAGGACAAACAAACAAGGAACAAATGTCCCTTTGATCATTGTTCCATAACCTACAGACATCACACAGCTCACATAAATGAAATTATGAGTAGTTGGACTGAGGCCACAGCATCAATCGAATGTGAGCATAGAATTACTGGTCAGCAGACCTTACAACTTACGAAGCGTTGCTATGTCTGTCAAGTTTTTATTTTCTCATATTGCACATAAATCAAATAAATCAAGCTGTTTTTTATGAAGCATGTTTAGAACAACCTGACTTGACCAAACTGCTATATACAGCGCCCTCCATAATTATTGGCACCCCTGGTTAAGATGTGTTCTTTAGCTTCTAGTAAATTCATTTTTTTTCTAAATAGTATAGGACCACAATGAAAAAAAGAGGAAAATTCAACCTTTAATTCAAGTGCATTTATGCAGCGTGAAAAAAATCCCACATTAAAAAATAATTATTTTACATCAAATCATGTGTTCCACAATTATTAGCACCCTTGATGTTAATACTTTGAAAAAAACCCTTTTTCCAACAATTCATTTGAGTTGAGTTGAAGGTTATATTTTTCTACAATTTTCAGTGTGAGAGTATGCTTCTGCAATAAAAATTGAATGTATTTTAAGGCTTTTAACACATCTTAACCAGGGGTATCAATAATTATGGAGGGCGCTGTATATTAAACGTCAGATAGCAGCAAAAAATAAATACAAAAAGCTATCAGTTTGTAAGAGAGGATAAAACTTTTTAACAAGGAAAAACAGAATAACAAGTTACAAGACCAAAGCCTGAATGAAATAAATATATAATACTAAAAATTGGCACTCATTACATAATTAGAAAGCAGTAATGAAGGCCATATAGCTTGGAATTCTTAGTAATTTTTTTTTTTGATACAGTTGGTCTCTGATTTTAGACAAATTTGAAAAGTAGTTTTCTTCTTTCTTGCCTGTGACCATAATTTTCATCAGCTAAAATGTCAACTACGTCAGATTTCATGAGATAAAGTTAGATAATTAAGGTTATATTAATTTCATCTGTCTCAAGCCTATTTCCCTTGAAATTAGAACCCAGAACTTGATTGCTAAAGCTGCAAAACAAAAAAAGTTAGCATCCCAGCCAGCTAAGGTAGCACAAACCTTTTGCATGCTGAATTTACATTTTTAAAGACAGAGAATGTGATTTATGCTGTATTTGCACTTATAGATCAGCTGTGAAGGAGTTTCTTAACATAATCTGAAATGCCACTCAATAATAAATGTTTTTGGTGCTGAAAGTTAGAATCAGTGGAGCTGGTTAGCAGGATGTGTGAACATTTGCAGCTCATGTTTTGCTCTTGTGGCCCTAGTTTTTGGAAAGACACCAGCCTCTTAACTGATTATAACCGCACATGAGACTGGAGCATGTGGTGGTGGAGATGTACAGCTCAAGGCAATGACTGAAAGTAGTCACAAAATATGTTGAGGGTTAGAAATGAAAGAGTTCCTTATTGCAAAAGAGCCTCTCATTGATGGTTGTCAAAAAAAAGGCTCTCAATCCTGAAAGCAACCCTCATACCCTGAAGGGTAAACACTCATGAATCAATAACACCCATAATGTAAATAGATATTTTTTATTGCATTACACATTTGCTGGTGTTTTTGTTCTTATTTCACCAAAGGCACGTTGTAACTAAATGGAAAACCCCAGGTGAGGACTGGATGTGTAAGCAATTATACCTCTAAATGATTTTCTTCTGGGCTGATTTATCTCCACTGTGCACTGAGAGCAGATTATGAAACCCAGTGAGAGCACAATAAAACCCGTTTTGCACAAGCAATGAACTTCATCACGCGGGAGAACATTAAAAAAATAAAACAAAATCCAACCATCCATCTGCAAAGTCAAAGAGTCTACTTTATGTTGAGCTCCAGCTGAATACAGAGCAGCCTGGGGAAGCCTCCACAATCCCAGGCAAGATATTCATTACAGCCACAAACTTCCAAGTCAGCAGAACAGGAGAAGGACACAATGAGAGAGCAGCCATCTCCAGTGGCTCTGATTTCATGCTCCAAGTTGCATTTTCCTGGTTGCGGAAACCCGTTCCTAACAGCCCCCACCCTTGTTTTTCCATTGTCCCACCTTTTTTTTCCCTTGATGTCGGCCCCCAAACGTGACTGCAGGCAGAGTGGCCATCACACTCAGGAGGGAGAACCTCTCCTCCATGAGTTGCTGAGTGGGGAGGGATGGTTTTTTATCACCAGACAAGAGCTCAATTTGCCAGCGTGTGTGTGCCCTTAATGTGTTTTCACCCATGAGGAAAAATGCCCCTCTATCTCTATAATATAAAGGCATGTGATAATGTGAGCTCCCCTCTGCTCCTCTGCAAGGGCTTTAAATCAGTGCCGTGCAGCCCTGACTCCAGTTCAAGGTGGATAATGGCACTGAGAGTCAACAAACATGGTCCGCTGTCTACCAATTTTCCTGAAGTGTGCATTGTTCTGTTGCTGTTGTAGTACGTGTCACTTCAGTTTCTGTCCGTTTTTTTGTTTTTTATCAAATCTTATAAAAGACTTTGTATTCAGTCTCTCTGCAGCTGCTTCATGAAGATCGTGCTCCTGTCTTTGAGAATCACATCACAATCAAAACTCACATCCTACCTAGAAGGCTACATGTGTGCTCTGAGAACAGGAAACCACCTGACCTAATAACATAACTGCAGTTTATCTGCCTTGATAGGATTTAATATGACATTTGATTATGACTAAAATCCTATTTTTATTTGCAGTAGCAACAACAGTACTGCTTGGATTATTCTGTACTTCACATATAATTTCTATCAACTTCATTGTGATTTTTTACAACAATAGTCAGACCAAACACACTCTTCTGTGATTTCAATAGCCTCCTTATTTCCAAAATACATACTGTATATAGCCAATTTAACATGTTTTTTAAAAAATATACATGCATGAGGTGCTCCGGTAGCTCAACCACATAGGATGGCGACCCATGTACAGGCTATAGTTCCCGTCGCAGCGGCCGCAGTTCGAGTCCAGCCAGCGGATCAATAGCTGCATGTTCTTCCCCCACTCTTCTCCCCACTGTCTCTCTTCACTATCCTGTCTGAATAAAGGCAAAAGCATACACAAGAAAAACAATTTTAAAATATACATCCATGTGTATAAACCTAATCTAATACCTTTATACATAATATGTATAACAGATATATTTACAGACATATTCCATATTCCACATATAAAACACCTAATGTGTCTATTTATTGCATCTTTCAAGATTACACTGGAGATCTCAGAATACTAACACAGTTTTTCACTGCCACAAACTTTACATTCAGGCTCAAAGCTTATTTGATGAGCTTGATTTGAACTTTGATCATGAGGACCTTCTTTTAGCTCCTGCTTATGTATTTTTCATAAGCGTTACTATTGGCTCATAGAATAGTTTTTTTTTTCTTCTTCTTCTTCTTTTTTTTCTGAATTGTCAGGTGTCTTTTTATAAATAACAAAATCAAAGACAAGACACTATAATATAACTGCATATAAATACATACTGTGAGTTCCAAATTTTTCTAACACTGACATGTCATACCGACTGAACTCCACCACCACTCCGTGCTTAGTAATTTGGAAATAAAATAAGAAAAATCCAGACAATTACACATTATGACCAAAATAAATAAGTACAAACACAACATTTTTTAACAAGAAAGGAAAATCACTGCTGATTAAAAACCCTGAACACACATGGTTACAGAAAATTTCCACTAGCTCTCTTCACCAGCACCTCCTTCACCTCCATAAAAAAGTACGCAGACTAATGACCTGCTACTATATCACAAGAGGCGAGGACAAGGTTAGATTAGCAAAGAGGGGGAGCCTCGGAGAGCAGGGCCATGAAGTGAATTGATATTGAAACATCACTAGCACCTCTGCAGCCATCATCCTCTTCTATAATGACCAGGCACAGAGGCACAAACACACACATGCATCAGCACTCACACATGCACACACACTTTGTGCTACAGACATGTGGGAGCTGGTGACCAGGAGGGAGAATGAGGTAATGGTGAAAAAGCCAGAAGAGTGAAGAGCCTCCTCTAATGAGCTATTGACATTTTCAGATGATGTCTTACTAGGGGACATGCTCAGCTGCTGGATTGGAAAAACCTGAGACTGTAGTTCGCCTGTGAGAAAACAATAATAATTAGATTTTAAAACTAAAAAGATGCTCAAAACACTGACGTGTAAATACAGGAGAGGAAAAGAAAACAAAAAAACGTATTGACTCACCAGTATAAGCTTAAAATAATGACATTTAAAGATCAAGGCAGAAGATCAGGTAGCAAAAATGAAATTATGGAGGAATCAATGACTAAATCATGCATGCATTATGGAGGAGGAAAGACTTAATCAGATGATAATATTATGATCTATGGTATGACAGTAGCTGAATCTCAAAATGTTTTAAACATATAATGAACATCAGAAATAACTGCAGACTATTAAGAAATTCCATAAGGGTAAATATGTTTGACCTCTAAAATAAAAGTATTACAGTTTCTTGATCTTTACTGTGCCTCCTGTCTAATCAATCTGCGATGCTCTTTTACAAAAAACATCTTGTTTGTGGCATAATTATCAGCTTTTAGGTCATACATGTATTTGTGGTTGTTAGCTACACTAGCATAGACTAGAATAGACTAGAATAGACAAGACTAGACTAGAATAGAATAGAATAGAATAGAATGCTTTTATTGTCATCATACACAAAGTGCAACGAAATTAAATGACAACTCCAGTGACGCAAAAGTATAAAAGTAAAGTACAAAAAGACAAATAACAATATATACAGCCAGTTGGAAGTATATACAGTTAGCCAAATGGTAGAATAAATATATTGTACTATTGAGGTAGGAACACTGTGGATATATGAGGAATATAGATAATAATAATTAATATACCAATGAGAACAGGCTGTGCCCAGGGTGTGAACCATCGAAGGTGATACTTCTGGCCCTGCACAGACACCTGGTGTCATAGATGTCTGACAGAGAGGACAGCTGTGCTCCTATGATGCTCTTTGTTGACTTCCTGACTCTTTCCAGAGCCTTCTGTCAGCCTGTACCACACTAAGATGTTGTGGGTGAGGATGTTCTCTACAGAACACCTATAGAAGGACAACAGCAATTCCTGGGACAGGTTGATCTTTCTCAGTGACCTTAAAAGGTACAGACGCTGCTGTGTCTTTTTCACAAGCACATTGGTGTTGGTGCCCCATGTAAGGTCCTGAGAAATGTATGTTCTCAGGAGCTTGAAGTTCCTGGGAAGCAGTGTAGCTCATTATTAGTAAGTTGGCCCAGACTGAAATATCTCAACTATCACTGGATGTACTGTGATGAAATTATCTTCAGCTATTCATAGTCCAAGGTTAATAGTCAGTGGATGAAACAATAAATTCTTCTGACTTTGGCAATCACCTCACTTTTTGTTAATGGTAAACGTATGTCGCAGTACTTAGTGTTATGGCTCATGCTTAGTTTTGCACTCCACCTCCATTGTGGAAATTTTGGGAAACTAGCAGTTGTACAAAACAGTGTATTTGAATAATTTTTGAGACACTCGACACTAAACACAGAAACTAAAAATCTTGACTTGCTAACTGCATTAAGGATCTCCATCTGGGACAACTTGCTTACGCTGGCCAGATGTCAGAGCAAGTCGGGATCATTTCGGACAGAAATCAAACTGGCTGTATGTATCACTAGTGATCGAATCTGTGCAGGTCTGACTTATCTTGACTTATAACACCTCACAACTCACAAGCCCCCGGCTAAGTGCCGCTTTGTTGGAGTTCTCCCCGGAGAACGAGAGGGTTGCCTCTGCGGCTGAGTGTTGCAGAGGGGAAAACTTTGACTGCTGTTTGTGCTTATGTAACAAACAGCAGCTCAGAGTATTTGGCCTTCTTGAAGTCTCTGGGTGGTGTCAGGAATGGGTGCTGCCTGGGGGCTCCATAGTTCGCTTGGGTGACTTCAGCGCTAACGTGGGCAATGATGGAGAAACCTAGAGGGGGGTGATTGGGAGGAATGGCCTGCCCAATCTGAAGCTGAGTGGAGTTTTGTTATTGGACTCAAATCTAAAAGTTGTTGCTTGGTTCTAAATAGGGACTGGATTTTACCTTAAAGTTGCATATGTCTGTCTGGTAAATGTGATTTTTTTTAAAAACACTTTACACCGGTGACATTGTGTGAATCAGTTTTCATTCACTGTCAATTCAAAGCTGTGATGCATCAGCTGAATCTACAGTCAGACACACAGTGTTGCAGAGACCAAAGAGGATTGGCTGGAACTAAAGCCAGCAGACAGAAGAAGGTCCCTGAAGATCGGCTGCCACTCTGGTCCTTAAACACATTACCAGTGATTTTTCAGTGTGCTCCTGTCATCACAGACTGAACAGGCCATGAATTAGGCCATACTGAATGAGTCTCACTTTAGCAGACAAAGAGGTGAATGTTTTACATTTTGAAAAGAGCAGAAACCACAATAAAATAAGGCACTCTTTATAGCAGCTTTATTAGCAATTATGCTTACATCAATGTAAGATTTTGACTTAATATTTAAGTATTTTTACTATTAGGTTTTAGTACCTTTTATACAGATCTAAATCCTCCCATCTCTGGGGAAGGTTTTGTAATTATTATCATTTGTGGGCACTTTTGTTTAGCAAAAATTATGTACAAGTTTGCAACTTATATATAGCCACAATTGTTGCATTTTTCCTATAGACTGTATAAAAGATGGACGTAGCTACCGTGACGTCACCCACTGGTTTCTGCACTGAGAACATGAAGCCAGGTTTTTGCTACTTCCTGGTTGACATCTTGGATTTTTGGAGCCAGTGATGCAAAAATCGCCGGAGGGGGCGGAACCATAGGAGCAGTCATTGGTCAGACGGATTGAGAGGAAGGCCCTCTCTGCCCACCCACATTTACCTCCTTCTGCTCGCTTCGTCTGCATCGTCGCTGCCGACTGTCAATCAAGCCAGCCACGCCCCTTGCCCCGCAAAATGTTGACGATTTTTTAAAAATTCTGTATTGATTTATTTTCAGATTGGCCACCTGATCTCTGGATTTGACAATGAAAACTAAAAAGAAAAAAATCCTGAGCTGTAGGAATGCGGTATTTTGTAATCTGTGATCACTTCTTTTCCAATTCAAGTGTATGGGAGCCAGGGCTTTCTGGAACTAGGGGACGTAGTGATAGTGCAGGTTTTTGACACTTCCGGGTTGACTTCATTTTTCAGGGCCATCCATCTTTTATACAGTCTATGATTTTTCCAGATCTTTGAGTCATATTACTAAATTCTTGCGTGAGACGCTTACTTGTGCCCATAGGCGACGGGAGGGGAGAGGCCACAGGGGCTATGGCCCCTGCTGGAAACTGATTGGCCCCCTTTCCTGCATTAATGATGATGTGACACGAAATCTTGCTACGGTGTGTTTTTTCTTCTTTTTATTTTGAAACAGGGAAAATCTGCTAACGTTCAATGAAGACACTTTAAATAGAGATTTTTTGGGAGCACCCAGGGCATTCCCAATCCCAAGTTTGAGTTACAACTGAATGGTGTCATTTAGTCTCTGTTCCAGCAGCAGCAAGGCTGTCAGAAATGTCAGAAAGAAGAGCAGCCAGCATTGTTAGTTATCGTAACCCTATTCAGGATTTTCATGTTGCCATACGTAGAAGGTCTTTGGGGGTCCATTGGACCCCAAGAAAGAATATGTGCAAAATAATTGTTGGTATTCATTAAAGACTTTTATACGATGTTAAATACATTTTCTGATAAATTGATATATGTTTGGCTCCAAATGTATGACAAATGTCCCTCTTTTTATATTTAAAAACAAAATCTTTAAAAATCAAAGAACAAAACCTGTCACCTAAACCAATGGCCTGGGGTCCAAAAGACCCCATAAGTCCTGAATAGTTAAGAAGAAGCCACGTGAGGGTCAGACCAGTGAACCAGACAGGGTCAGGGTGTCATGCCCTCGACTTTTGGCACCGGCTAGTGGCTGCTGGATCCTGTTCTTCCTCCCTCTTTGGCTCTCTCTCTCTCTCTCTCTCTCTCTCTCTCTCAGGCACGGTTGGCGGCATGCAGACAGGTGTTTCACATCACTAATCAGCTGATTGGTGCCACGGGATTGGTCCGTTTCTGCCGCAACCTGTCAGCCAACCTCGATTTGAGCAAGCAGGCGGACCATGCAGACGCCAGACTGTCGTACCATGCACCGGATCTGCTGCCGATCACTACCACCAACCATCAACTCTTCACGGTTCAATTCAATTTTATTTGTATAGCGCAATATTTACAACAACAAGTCATTTCATAGCGCTTCATCTTCCACCAATCTGCTGCCTATCAACAACCGGACTCTGCACTACACCTGTCTGCTCTGGTTCCTGGTTCAGCCATTCTCCGGTTCACTCCGCCGCCAGCTGTTGCTCCCTGCTCTCCTCCCGTATTGAGCCAGTTAAGCTGTCTCCGCTCTGTCTGTCGTTTTTACTATCTCCATATTTAGCTTGTAAATTTAGTTCGTCATAGACTAGTTGTTTTTTCCCAGTTTGCCTGTTCACATTCAGCTTAATCGTTATACTCCGTCAGTCAGTAAGTACCTGTGATAATTGTTCTATTGGTCTGCCTGTTTTCTCAGTATTTAGTCTGAGCTCCTTTTGATAATTGAATAGTTTATTCCTCTCAGCACTTAGTCTGAGCTCCTTTCGTTAGTTGGTCAATTTGTTTGTTCTCAGCATTTTTAGTCTGAGCTTCCTTGGTTTGGTTTAGTTTTTGTTTCTTTTTGTATACTCAGCGTTGTTTTTCTGAGCACCTTTAGTTCTGCCTTCAGTCTGCTAGTTCATCTCAGCACTTAGTTGAGCTCTTTGAGTTATTATCCTCTTTTATTTTCTTCCTAGCCAGTTAGTACCTGGTGTTGGTTGAGCTTTTTGTAATTGTATTATTTTGGATTCTCTTTTTGTTAAACTGCTGTTGTCTACTGTGTCTCTGTTGCTCTCCACTTGAGTCTCTGCCCTGCCCGTAACACAGAGGGACAGTTCTGAGGACAGGCATCCAAAGCAGGACCAGTCCAGCAGCTGTAGCCCATCATCAGCACCAGGTGACAGGCAGAGTAGGACAGACATTCCTCAGAGCAAACTAAATTAAAATCAACACTGTTAATATAAAAGAGGAGAGCATTGTGTTTATGTGTGTATTTACATGTATGTATCTGTAACCCATGCAGTCACGGCATCAGAGGTAACAACTTGGTTCTTGTAATTATTTTCCAGCAGAATGACAACGACACTCACAGATCAGGTTCACTACTTTTCTTTGTCAATCTGTGCAAACAGATAAAAGCAGCACAATCATGTAAGGTCGGTGTCATCAACACAGCTTTGCTCCTGCAGGCATCACATGGAATCCAAGCAGCAAGGAGCACACACACAATTCACAAAAGGTGATCATATAGTTTTAAACATCTGACATCAGCAATGAACCTGTTTTTAACATTTTTATATCATTAAAATAAACAATAAATTGCTACAAAAATAAAATATATTTAATTACAAAGGCTCTCATAATTACTTAATAAAATGAATAACACTTCAAGTGCAAAAACATACCTGTGCAAACAGATAAAAGCAGCACAATCATGTAAGGTCGGTGTCATCAACACAGCTTCGCTCCTGCAGGCTAATACAAACACAGTGCAGCACACATGCGTATGTGAGTAGCTGGATACAACTAGTAAGCTAGCCGCTGTAACTCAATCATATCTTACGAAATAAATGAAAACATTCATAAATTGTTAGCTTCACAAACTGTCTTTAGCTTTCTTATCACTCTCCATCCGTTTCATTCACTCTTAACATCCCTATGCTAAGTTTTAAAATGAATTGACAGCGGAGCTGTGCACGTAACGTCCCATCACATGGAATCCAAGCAGAGCGCCGACCTTCAAAATAAAACTCTTTTTCTCTAACGGAACAAAACAGAGCCTTGCACTTTATAAATGTGACGTAAATATTCCCCAAAAGAAAAATAACATAAAATACACAAGTGAGTTGCTTTTGAAAGAAGCAATTGTTGTACATTCCATATTGTACAAGTACATTCTGACCAGAAACCTTTTCCAGATCATGTTTATTTTGTTCTATTTAATTAGGTTAGGTCTACATTTAGTCATACAAATTGAGTACAAGTAAAGAATGCTTCTCGAGAAATTGCTATAGGCTACATCTACGAATAACGCAGTAATTGGGTGCCCCCCAAAATATAGCATTGCCCCCCCCCCCCCCTAAAAATGAGACCTAGAATCGCCACTGCTTGTCCCTGAGATAGCGTCTGTGTTGCAGATGCTAACTTGTAGCACATGTCAGCCTCTTTACAGTTAGATCTAATGGCAGTTAAACTTCTGGTTAATTTGAGCTTCAATTAATTTTTCCACTAGTGTCTGCTTTAAATGCTGTACCTCCAGTTTGTAATTGGAGTCTGTATCACAGAGGTTCTTTTTTTATTTTTTTTATTGTGGCGATCTGTCATGTTTCTGTTTTTGTTCTGCCATCCTGTTAGTTTTGTCAAGCAACCCTTCAGAAGGTTTCTTAATTTTGTTATTCAACAGCTTGCATTTTTCTTCAGTGTTTTCCTTGTCTATTGTCAGGTAGCACATTGCAGTCTAATGCTGCTCTTTCATGGTGTTCACGAACTGAGTGTGATTTGACTCACTCTGGCAGTTCTTCTGACATCTGTCCCTCATTTGAAGAAAGACGATAATTGTCTGAGCCTTTTGTTTTTGTGGTCTTGCTTAGCGCTGACCACTTGCAATTCTTTATGGGTTTTTTTTGTCCTTTTGTTTTTGTAGCAGGGTTATTTCACCGTTAAGGGGCGATACTTCATTTCTCAGAGAGCATTTCTGTCCTGTTTTTCATGCATTTTCAACTGAAATGCAAGAAGTTTGAGCTGCTGCATTGTGTTGATGTTGTGTCTGCTAGACTGAATGTTGAATACTTAGGGGGCGATAGCTGCAATTTAGGCTGACTTTTGGGTGATTGCAAAAGTCAAAAGCTGTATTTAAAAGATCATGTACATCGTAGGGGATGTCATGCAGTGATGTCACAATGTTCTCAAGGGATTCCCGTGTTGCCTAGTCACTATGGTCATGTTGCTTGTAGTGGTTTACTTGGTGGCTTTTAAATCTAGTTTTAGTTGAAGATAATGTTGGCTGGAAGTATTTGTATGTGGAAATTCTTTGTAGGTTTCTGCCATTTTAAGGCCTGTTAGCAGACTATAAAAACGAACAACTTCAAAATTGCTGCTGTAGTTGCTCGATCCTTATTTGTTTTTGGTGTGCGGACTGATGTAAGAAACTTTTTTTTTTTTTTTTTTCTTTAACGAACTAGCGGTCATCTTTCCCAGCAGGAAAAGCTGTGTTTGCTATACATAATCATCCAAAGGTGGCAAAGATTCATCTCAGGTATTCTGACTCATTCTCACACATCTTCTTTGAAGTTATGTTGTAGTTTTTCAAGTCATATATGGCAAACTTACTGACTGTATTTCTTTTAAAAAATATGCACTTTGCTCTTGTGATTTTTATCATTACTTTCCTGTTGATGCCCTGTGGACCTCCTTGTTTTTTTTTTTTGTTTGTTTTGTTTTGTTTTTTTTTATGTCACTTTTCTGTTTGTGTGTCTCTACAGGCTCAGAGAAAAGTCAGAGGCTGTGTGCTCAGGCCATGAGAGCCACCAGCATTGCCTGGTGTCAGAGTATGAAGAGACAGTATTGGACCTGCAGAAAGAGGAAAGTTCTGAGTGCAGGACAGATGCTTGTTCAAGAGTTTGTATGCATGGCCTTCTACCCTAACTCCAAGTACCTGATAGGTCAAACCGGAGTGGATGCAGAGCTTCTGACTTCAGGAGAAACACCAAGTCCTGGCAGCAGTGAAGACAACAAACTGTAACAATCTTGTTAGCCAGATGGGTTATCTGTGCTGTGTCAGTGCAGCCAAAGCTCTTATACGCTGAACATATTTTACCATTTTTATAATGTCCATCAGGTCAGCTTCAACCCTTGTAATGCAGCTCTGTGTGAGTGGAAGTGGTGTGTTCAAGCTGTTCCCCTGCTCAGAGGGAGTCCTGAGACAGCGCAGTTTTGCAAAGGTGGAGTATGTCAACTTTCTGTGCCACACCTGGATGTCAGAGGAGAGGGCGACGAATGGGACGGACACGGACAGGCTGTTGGTGTTTGAGTGCAGAGACCAGTGAAGAGAGGTCAACGTACTATCTAAGGCTGTGCAGGCACAGTCTGATGTCTGTGTTGTCCAAAAACTGCTAAAACACACCAGCAAATCACATTAAGTACTTATTCTATTTTTCTCTTGCTGTCAACAAATTTAATGTCAGTGCTGTTCTCAAATAACTAGTCGACATTAACAACTTCTGAATGTGATTGCTTAGCAGATTAAAAAACTCAAAACCTGGGGACCATGTAATCAGACTGTTAATTTAATGCGGAGATGTCAATGTGTAGAAATGGTTTGAAAGAATGAATGGGTACAGTACAGTGATGTAGGCATTAGAGTCGACCATGTTTTTTCCACAAGTTCTCTATATGCTTATGATTCATCTTTGACCGGTGTGTTTGTTTTGGTGAACCTGTCTGTTCATTCGAGTTGTGAATTCACTGCTCAGGCAAGTGGAGACAAAGAAAATCACAGACACTGATGTCCCGCTGTCCATTGCATCACAGCCATCCTGTCCTACTCCAAGCGTTTTATGTGCTCTGTGTCTTGGCACCGTCTGTCTGTTTAATAAGACAGAGGAGGACAGGTATAAAAAGGGCAGAGACATGCAGGTAAATGTTCAAACCACGGTGGCAGTTTCGATTCTTTGAATATACTGAATGAAAGTATTTGTCAGATCCCTGCAGATCCATACAGAAATGATTTGTCCATGGCAGAATGCCAAAAGATTGACATTATGTGCATGAGTCCAGCAGTCACATCTACCAGCAGCACAAATGACAGGGCTCAAACCGACGCATCTTCCATATCCATACAGTGAGGTTGCTGTGCTGTTTCTTCAATGCAGTGCTGTTCTATGTACATGTATCATCATCCTGTCAGCTTCTCCCTCAAACCCACTTCTAGACTAGCTGGCCAGCAATCAAACATCAATTCAGTTCAGTTGTTACGACTGTTTACATTTGATTTCACTTTCTCTTATTTTTCTGTAAGAAAATACAATGGTTTTTTTTGTTTGTTTTGTTTTTTCATTTCTTCCTTTTGACTTTCCTTGCCTTTCACCTTGTGTGCTGCACTGCTTAGTGAATGGCAGTTGTCTGTCAGTCAGTTAACTCTATGCAGTGAAATATGCCAACTACTGGATGGGTTGCGCTATGTTTTGGTGCACACAATTCCAAAGTCCTATTTAATTTTTATATTATCTTCTCTGTTGTTGGCCACTGGTTTCTCAGGTCCTGAGGAAGGTTCCTGCTGAGTAGATAGCTTTCACAGTTCTTACAGTGTCTTACTGTGGTAAGGTGAACCTCCAATGGAACTATCAGGGCCATTACATAACCATCAGAAATATCCAAAATGAATGGCTCATAAAGCAGGTTTACTGTGTGCCCTAAACTAACAGAGACTCAGACAAGCATCACCTCAGAGTATAATGTGGATACTGAAATTCTATGTCATATCAACCATTACGTAACCAGTTTAGAAAAAAAGTCTACTGACCAAACTGAATGTGTCCTCAGATGGTGATCAGGTATGACGAACAGTATCTTCTGACAGCGTCTGAAGATGTCTGCTGGTGTGGATGATCATTGATAAGGAAGGCTGAGGACTGAAGAGCAAGAGGCAGATTTTCCACACAGAGGAGATTCTCGCGTGTGTGTGTCTGTGTGTGTGCGTGTGTGTGTGTGTGTGTGTGTGTCTCTGTGTGTCAAACACAGACTGTGCTGAACGGCTGCCTATGTAAATACATGTGGAATTTGCTGTGAACAAATTGCCTCTTATTCCTTATGCAAACATAAGGAAACACCACAGGGAAAAACATCATCCATTTTCAATTAGGTACCACTGATAATGAGAAGTGAAGCCCTTCATTTTAATTACAAAACTGTGTGATTGCAATCACAAGCAGACAGACATGTTAATAGAAAAATTATATGTGCGGAGGGAAATAAAGCAGAGTAAACATTTAGTGCAGGGGTCATTGAGTATACTTGGTTGTAAAAATGGAACCCAGAAGATACCAACCACAAGTACAGTGTATATATATAGCATTATCTTTAAAGCGCATGAAGTACTAGTGTAATATAGCTCAATAAACAAAGGGAAGTTGTGTGTTTTGTGCAGCTTCCTACATTTGCTTCACAGTGAAATACAAGCACAGCATTCTCAGTTTCAAAGTGGGAAATTTGGCTTTTGCTTGTGATATATAAGATAACTACCTGAGCATCAATACAGCATCACAGTACACCATCAAAATAAATAAATTACAGACAGGAAATGGCAGATGATGAATCCTTGGAGGGCGAACATAACCTTGATCTCCAAACTGTCAATATTCCCCTGACAGCGAAGCTCATGTTCACTCCCTCTCCAGAAAATGCATTAGACGCAGACGATATCCTGGACCCGCGCCTTCAATCTAGTCCACGCGACCAGTAATCTGTTAATTGATCTGGCAAGGGACGTGTGTGTGTGTGTGTGTGTGTGTGTGTGTAGGAGATGGGGGTTGAAGGGATGACATTACTGAAGGAATATATAATCTTTTTTAATGGGTTCAGGGACCTTTAGTGGATGAGAGCTTGCTGTTGTTTGGAATCCCTCTTTCAGAATTCAATGCTTTATTGTGGGCAGTCTGAGAGAGCTGCCATTGCACAATAAAGATCTCAAACAGTGTTGAAGATCTAATGCAGCTCTTCAAAGAATAAGGCAAGTTCAGACAGATAGTACTACCGTGATAATAAATAAAATGTGTTTAATGAAGCGGTGCACCATTTGAGTCAACTGTTGGTGTCTTCTAAAATTAAAGCCCTTAAAAAAATTCAACCAAAGCAGATGTTTCAAAAACTGCGGTTCCTCAAATAGCCACTTGAGGCTGACTAAAAGCGAGTCAATAGACCCACAGGTTAAAATGCCAAACTTTATAGCAGAAATATATATCTTTAAAGCCTAGTATAAAAATGGTTTTGGTCTCTAGCTAATTTCCCCATTCATGACAACCACACGGGGGGTGACTTTTTATTAAATTTAGTCATTTTAATTGCATTAAGGCTTGAAATTATGGTTGATTAAAGATGTGGCCGCCGTGAGTGACAGGTGGGTGACAGCACCGAATAGTTCATGGCCCTGAGACATTTGTATGATCGGATGAAGGTTTTACAGGAAAAGCCCAAAAATCCCCAAACTTGATAAGATGCTTCCTCAAAAATGTTGCATATTGTTAAGATATTACCAAAGCGAAAAATGCTGAAAATGTAGAAGGAATCAGGTACTGCCAAGATGATGACAAATGGAGCCACCACACCAAGCTTTAAATCTGCTCTTCAGGAAACCTGTGGGTGACGTAGAAGAGGATTTGTCCATCTTATATACAGTCTGTGGTGTTTACAGTACATCCTGACATAGAAATGAATGTGTGTACCAGGTTTTATTGCAACACAATCCAAGGTAAGTGTAATTGTTGGTCTGCTGGTGGTGATAAAGTGAAAATTCTCAGAAAAATGAAAAAGAGCACATTCATGTCTGCACCTCATTGTTGAACGTGTCATTCAAAAACCACAGGAATAATGTGTGGCTCAACATATGTTGAGTGAGTAGTGACAGAACTTGATTCTTGAGTGAGCTACATCCAAAGGTTTTTAATGTCCTGTTATGGTTTAGAAACCAGGTGAACCCACTATCTATGGGCTATGCACTGCTATTGTAAAAAATATGGAAATTGAGTTTTTTTCTAAAGAAAGGTAGAAACAAAGGTTCAAACCTTCAATTTTCATTTTAAAAACATCATTAGGAGCAGGTGGAGGTGTCAGGAATCAGCAGCTGAGTAACTCTAGGTTTGTCAGGCTGATTCCAGGTGTGTTACTTAAGGTTGCACTTTTCACCATATCAATATTTAATGCTCTCCACACCATGCAAACAACTTTTAAAGCCTTTAAACCACTGTTTTACCAGAACTAGGTGGGATGTTTTTGCACATCATCCTTTTTTGTGACGTCCCTATGAACAAAGGCGGAGGCACACCTGGTTTCAAATACCTGCTCCCTATAATGCTCTTGAAACTGCAACATCTGTCCTTTTTTTTTTTTTTGGAGTCATTTTTATAATCTGTCAGTTTCACATTCACTCTCTCTTACACCCAGTTTATTCAAGCATTTCTTTGCAGATCTCCCATTTAAGCCAGAATCATCCTTCACCACACTTTTGCCACCAAGATAGGAGCACAACACTGAGGAGTCCAAGGAGTCTCAAGCACAGACATATAATGCAACTGATTGACTGTGTTCTCAAAGTTATCCACAGTGGGGCTGATCACATTTTATAGGAATCAGAAAAGAGAATGCTTTGATTTGACTTTGAGCCCACCTAGTACCATAACAATCTTTCTGCTTTTCCAGGGGGGGACTCACAGAAGCTGAAGAAACCTCAGACCGGAGGAGTTAGGAGGATGACAGCACGCATTATTTCACCAAGAGGATAATGAATGCAAAAGTGTTTTTGGTATTACTGCGCTTCTCAGCCACTAAAGGGATTAAGGGCCTGATCAAGGCTGCAGTGTTGATGATAAGAGTCAAAAACAAGAAGAAGTAGTGAGTCACATGCTCTAATCCCTTCACCACCGTCCTCACCAGCAGACTTTTAGCATCCTCCTCTGCTTGACGCTCACATCCCCCTCGAAGACATAAGGAGCTTAGATGATGCAGCATATTTTTTTCGCTCCCGTGGAAAATACTTGAGGGAGTGTTTTTGCTTATGGCCTCCAGGCTGTTTTAATTTGCTGATTGTTTAGGATTTTTTTTTTTTTAAATGAATGCACAGTCTGCCAAAAAATCTGAACATATTGCTCAGTTTATTGACTATTGTGACAAGCGACTACTCATTTGAGTGACTTTTTTAGTATAATTTGATTATTTGGAGTAAAGTGATTTCAAAACATCAGCTTTGGTTTACTCGGAGTGCATTTCTGTAGGATACTGTGCAGCTTTTCATTAAACAGCAACCACTGCGACCTCAAGAGACAAATACAACCTAATTCTAGATGCGAAGTCTGACAGGCAGGGTAGTCAGAGCAAAGTCGATCTGAAATTTGAAAATATTAAATACGTTTAGCCACCATAAGCAACTACCAGAACAAGTGAGGCTGTAACATCAAAAAACCTCTGGGTGCAAAGGAGGATGTAAAAGTGTTTTACTCACTCTGAACTCACTTTTCATTTAGAGAAGGTCAAATGTGTTTTTTCTTCTTTTAAAAGGTACATAATCCATAATCACATTTGCTGTCCCTGGTAAGAAATGTCAAGCATAGGTTTGTAAGAAATGATATAACGTGACAGTTACAGAGAACATGTTTTTTTAAATTCACCACCAGTCACTACTGTCACATTGGTACAAGCATTTACTTCTGTTTTCTTAACATTCATGAAATAAATATTCTGATGCCGTTTCATCACCCCAATGTAGCCTTTAACCTTTAATCTCTTCTGATGTTTAAATCCCTGCTCTTTCCTTTCCATTCTGGAAATCAGTGAGAGGAGATTACAGAAAATCCCGTCTTTCAGGTGAGAAAGTAGGATTACAAAGCACGCTGCAGGGGCTCAGTGTACACACTAGGAGAAATATGTCATGCTACCTTCTTCCCAGTGCCCATGTTTAGTATGAAGAATTATGTTACGATAAAGATGCACTATTTTGAACAACTGCAGCATTATGCCACCAAATCTAATTTGCTGCTGGGAATACAGCAAAGGTTGGTGACACTTTGACATATATCTGCCGTGTGTGCATTTCTGCTCTTGTGCTGACACCTAATGGTCATCAAGAGTAACGTAGTTTTCCAACCATTTTAAAGATACAAAACTCTTTTAATTTCAGTCTTCTCAAATAAGTCAAATCCACTTTGAATAAAAGTTTAATTCACAAAAATACATTGACCAGTATAATGAAAATGTACTAAAATGTACTTTAATAATCCATAAAAGCTGGAACATCATTGACAGAAAAACACAAGAAGCATTATTAGAGTTGGTTTAGTATAATATATTTCAGCTTCAAGAGACATAGAAATCAATCCTTATTTTCCCCCATATTTCTTCTATAAAAGACCCATTTTTGTGAAGCATTTTTATGCAAAAAAAATGGCATTAGAATATATTATGGGAGTTATGAAATCCCAGTGACTGAGTATAAAATTAAGTCACATCAGAGTGAGTTATTTGCAGAAGAGAAGTCCATGAACAGGGCGAACAAAGAAAAATATATATAATAAAAATAATAATACATATTATAGACCTTGATCTATCATCACTGACATGACAGGCATGGAGAATAGGTGTATGGCTATAAAAAATTTCTCACTTTTCCACTTGATTTCACTTGAAAACATCTACACGTAATAACTGATGCATTTTTTTCATGCTTTTTGAAGAATATTTATAATCATACAACTAAAGAGGTCAACTTCCATGTCTTTCAAATACAATATTGAAAAAGATGAAAAATACTGAATCCAAGTTCTATCTTTGCTTTTCCTTCTTAAACACTGTTATTTTCTTTTTGTTAAACTGTCAAAAAAAAAAAGAAAAAAGAAAATAAGGGGCTGCTCTCTGGCCATGTAGGCAGCTCATGGACACCTTTTTTTTGTTTTAGTTTTTTAAACTTTCAGAAGCTTTGCTGCATTTTATCATCATCATCATCATCATCATCAGTTTGTGGTGCTGTTTGTTGGTGCAGAAGTGGAGACTGTCCATTCAGGGTTCACACTGAAACTGAGACACAGAGGAAGGTCCTCAGAAGCGAGAGACCAGAGTCTTCTCTTACTCTCTCTCTGTCTTACTGTCTTTCTTTCTCGCTCTTTATTCGCTCTCTTGTAGATCATCCTCGTCTTTGATAGGAGCAGTTCAGTCAGCTGATTCACCGTTTATGGCTGATGGAGGGAGGGGGTGGGGCTGTTGGAATGCTGGCACGTTCCAATCAGGGCAACAGTTCTTCATTACAGCATTTCTGAAAGACAGCACACTGGTTAAGTCCTCATTTCACTAAGCATAACTGCACCTACCCTCTCAGTACTTCTTAAAGAAAAATCTACAGATTGCCAGTGCCCTCTAGTGTTCATAGAAGGGTATTATATTTGACTGCACAAGCCTCAGCTGGTGGAAATGTAAGAGGAAAGTGAAATCACATTTATCATACTTCTAAATGTGAAGGTACTGGTTGTTATAATGTGTAAATAAGGCTGTGATGACTGTCAGCACTTAAAGTCCCACTTAGAGCTTTGCTAAAATTACTCTTAACATCTTTATCACCCTAGTCTCAAGCATTGCAATCCAAGGTCTTAAAAAAAAAAAAAAAGAAATGTTTTGTCTGCATTTGAAAACAACAGATAAATATGTACTATATTTATAATATTTGTCCATTTCTGACCATCACCTACTGTTACTTTATGTCTGATAGGCCGGAAGGGAGGCCAGCAGTGCATGAGAGAGCCAAGACAACTACCTTAACTTACAAAATGATTTCAGTGCAAAATGAAGCTTAAGAAAGCCCAGAGTACTCACTGTACTTTAATAATTTCTGAACTATCAAGAGTACAGTGGTGGGAAATACATCTTGCTCTATTGTGTGCATTCAGATTTCACAGTCCTATGCTGCAGCTATCTTTTTTCAGGTTCAAACACCTGTGCTGCTTTTAGCCTTGTAATTACAGAAGTGAGAATACAATAAGTACTTGCATAGTCCTGCAAAGGCTTGACCGGGTGACACCTTGACTGGCAGGTTAGCGATTCAATTGTAGGGCACGACACTATTCGAGAAGGCAGTGAGGCAATTTAACTGGTCTCTGGGTGAAGGGGTGGTGAATCTACAGACTTTAACTTGTGACAGCAGGAAAAATCTACTTGTTACTAACAATATTATTGATAGCTGTGTTTCAGGTCCAGGACCATGTGATTATCCTGCCACGATATATAATACTATTGGTTATACCTGAGCTTCTATCGCTTTGTCAACTACCTGCTGTGAAAAAGGCAGTTTTGAAGTCTATTAGAGAGGTACATACAAAGCTACCCTCTGGGGTAATATCCAAATTGACTTCTCGGTTTTAAAGTTTAAAAGACAACTAACAACTCAATCACCAAGTTTACAAAGACATATTGCAGCAATAAAAAAACATGTGGGCACATCTGACTCAGCACTGTGCAGAAACAAACTGAGGGCTGCCTGCTATAGCTGCTCAAAAGATCTACAAACATGCTTTTAAAGACTGGTCAGACTTTTATGAAAATTTGTAGTGAATCAATTGAATCTTTAGAACAAATAAAAATATAAAATCCACTCCCTGTATACATGTCCAACAAAGTCAAGGTTTAAAAACTGACCACAAACCAGAGAGAGAGAAAAAAAAACTACAAAAGTCTACTAACAGTTTGTGAATCAATACACCTTCATATCAGATATCAGTTCCCTAAAAATGCCTGTCCCAGTGCACACAGTGACCACTGAAACCAAAGAAGAGTAGTTCATAGCTCATGAGGTCAGCATGCTGGAAAATGGCCACGAAGTGAAATGTCCCATTAACCTTCTGTGTGTCCTGTCTGTGGCTGGCACTGTAACCCCTCTCTGTCTCTTGTAATGTATGAGCTGGTGTTGTGAGCAATGGAACAGTGAGGCTGAAATCCCGTTAGTGCTGGTTCACTGGGTTGGCCGGCGTGTGAACGGGGTGGGGGTGCAGACACCGCCCCAGGGCCTGCTGACAGAGGCCCGACTCTTATACATTCTGGACCTCTAACTGACCAACACAGATGGATTCAGATGAGGAACGCAGTGGGTGGTTTAGCTACCGTGATGTCTGAGCTGGGCACAATAGTCCTGTCTGTTTTGCTAATCCCATGTTATCGGTAACATCAAAGTTTCATTCACCCACCCTGCAAGATAAAAGTAACTGAAGAAGGTAGATGTAAATTCTCTGCTGTTGGCTGTGCTTTGTAGGTCTGGTTAGAGGTTTTTTTTTTCCCCTGAACAGCACTGCCCAAATGTGTTAACGGATCATAAGGGCAGCTAAGGGGCTGCACTCTGACCAAAACATTGAAAAAAATAAACTCTTGTAAACTTTTGGTTGTTCAGCTACACCCTTTTTAATTTCTACACAACAAAGAAGTCATACTACTGACACTGAACCCGCTCTTTACGTTGCATCTGTACACTTGTACTGGTGATATAAAATTGTTTAAGCTTTTTATTTTTGCACATAATTGGGTATTTCATGTTTATTTTCCACTCCAACAGTTCATAATTGCTGCCACAAAGCACAAGAGATCACACAGTCTAATGTGTGATTTATTATTCATTTGTTTAAAAGTCACAGACGTACTACAGCGAGTTCAGCAGAAGCAGTTATTATCTGGAAGGTCTGGATATATTTAGGTAGAATGCTAATAATTCTGAGCTGGTAGTGGGGAGGAAATGCACTGACCCTTGCGAGGAGTTTATTTGTCAATTCAGGAAATGGGTAGAAGCGCAAACCTCTTTGACCTAAAGGGTCAGAGTCTTGCTCAAGGATGCTTCAGCTTTGTTGACACTTAGCTTGTTGTCCGCAAAGTCTCCCTACTCGTTTGCCATTAGTTTCACTGAACAAATACAGTGGTGATCAAACAGAATGCTGCCAACCATGCTGGCCTAATCAGTCTCAAAGGAGCTCCTGGACCATCAACATCCACAAGCCAACCAACACAGAAAAGAGCAGCATTGTTTGTAACTTTCTCCTTTACAAATGACTGGCCGGGACTTGAACTTTCCTGTCGAGCTCTTACAGCCCACACAGCTGCTACTTTACTTTTGTGCATACATCCAAGTGCCTTCGAGGAGATGCTGCCTTTATTCACAAAGGCAGTAACACTTTATAATAGAATTGGAGTAGGCCTTTAATAGAAGGTCAAACGACACACAACACAGCCCAGTTTGTTTCAAGCATACTGAATCCTTTGGGCTTCACTACCTTCAATGTTTGGAAACACTGAGGCCTGACTCAGTAATCTCCATGTGAGGGTGGCTGCACATCATAAGATCTCACAAGACTTCCTCAACTGACTTAACCTGAAGACATCATCTGAAGAAAACTTTCCACATCAGGATGGAAACATGCTTTACTTTGACTTTCTACAGTGGTGAGGGATGAGTGAACTGGGGTTCAATGCTAGTAGTTAAAATTAGAAGTAGGCAATCTGAAGTTATACATGTATATTTTACATATATACATGCCTGCAGAGAGTTTTTCACTGTACCAAGTACAGTAGTAATACAATAGTACAATCATGACTGGTAATGTGGTATGGTAATATTGGACTAAAAACCTTCACAATGCCAGCTCTGGCTAAAATAATGTGTAGAATATTTAAAGTAATTTCAAGGAAATGTAACTTGCACAGAATAAAATAAAAAATGCAATTACCAGTGTTTACAAAACAGCATCATGACTTTAGACCAACATATATTATGTATGAAGATTAATTATTACATGGCGTTCAACCTTGTCTGTTTACAAGGATCAACAGAATAAGCAGCCGGGTTTTCTGAGTGCGACTGCTTTCAGACTTCCTCATTATCAGATGACCAGCCAAATTGTAAAAAAAAAAAAAAAAAAAAAACTATGCAGGAAAAAACTATTGAAAAAAAAGAAGTGATTCTCATTTTTCTGGGAAATGACATGACAGGTCAGGATTTCATCAGACATGAACAGCTGCTGCAGTTTTGCTGAGGTCTGAAACTGAAATCCAGCGTTTGTACTGCGATTCATTCGTTTGACAATAATAAAGATGCAAAAATGTGCCGATGAAAGCACTTTACACTTTTAAAGGGTGACTCAAAGATGTTAGCATGTCAAAAAATATTTACTTGACCTGTGTCTCATCATTCCCACTGAAAGATTATTGTCACAGGATGACAAATGCAGTTGTTTATAGATGGTAACTAGACCCCTCCCACTACTGTCACATGGAATAGTTCCTCCTTGGATAATGACTACACTTTTATAAGAGTAAAAATCACAGTCAGTCAGCTGCAAAAACTACATAAGATTTATACTGGATCCAGTAAGATGATTTTTTTAAATGATAAAAGCACATTTTTGTGATAAATGTTCTTCATGTATAGCATCTGTTCTACCTTTAATTGCCTGGAGGGGGGGCTCTCTCTCTGAATTGCACCTTTCCGGGTTTTTCAGAAGGGATAGTTACCACTGTTGACTCGTGTATTTGTGCTATACAACTAAATTTGACTTGACTTTGGCTGTAGGACAACAAACTCCTAATAGACTGCGATGAATGATAATCTACAACTGATGTAGTCGACAGCATGTGAGATGACACAGGAAGATCAAGGCTATTGCATAACACTAATTAACCTGACAGCTTGCCTATGAATCATGACCTCATGAATATGCCAGCTGCATGGGTATTTATGACTAATGTGTTTTGAAACTGTAGACACACACACACACACACACACCTGGCTCAGAGCTGCTGCAGGGGCTCAAGGAGGAAGGGGGTCTTTAAAGCAGGACACAGTTGGATTTCTTTTTTGCCTTCTTCTTTTCCACTGGCGTTTTCCTATTTATCTGTCTGACCAGGTCATAGAAGATCTAATTGAGAGAAGACATAAAGTGAACAAAATCAGTTACGTCACAATGTTAAACTCATCTGTCCCCTTGAATACAAAGCCGTTTTATCACACTATTGTACCCTCAAAGGGAACCTCATCACAAAATGGATGTGTCAACATTTACATACAGAAGGTTTAACAAGGGTGTATCGCACTGTGAATCAGGTATAGTCCAGCTGGACTCATTATGACCTACACCTCAGATAAACCATGATCATCTTTAACAAAGAAAATTGTTGCTGATAAAGGCAATACTAATTTATCAAACTGTGATTTTAAAAAATCTAAGTTATCATTTCAAGTAATTCTCTAAAAGATAAATGTGGCATTTTGGCCGGTGTATGAGGCCTGTTTATTTACAATATGGCCATGGTCACCAGTTGCCATACTCACATCAAGGACGTTGATCTTTGACTTAGCAGAGGACTCTAAAAAGGCACAGTGGTTCCACTGTCTGGCCAGGTTCTGGCCCTGCTCCTTTCCCACCACACGCTCATCCTCCAGGTCGCACTTGTTCCCTACCAGGATCATTGGCACCTGAGGACAGGCAAGAGAAAATTAAGTCTGCATGTACATATCAAGCTTCATCATTCTCTAACAAAAATTTGATATTGTGGTCCTTTTTGACTCATTTTAACAAATGCTGAGTCTATCTTAAAAATGTGACATTTAATAATTAAGTTATAGCTGCAGCTCAAAACAAAAGTGTAGTGGTCTGTAAACTTGACTGTGATCCTGAATTGGAAGGGGAGGAATGTGTTACTGCACATTTGACATTCCAACAGGATGTTTCAGAATTTAAAGTACAAGTCTCAGTAACCTAACAAAGCTGAAATTATTTTTTAACAATGTAGCCAGAGGTTATTAGCTTAGCTTCTGCACCACATTTGCTAAGAATGCAAAGAAGAATTTCAGCCATTCCTGATGCCAGTTTCCATCCTCTAGAAGGTTTTGTGAAGACGCCATCAGTGCTGATGTCTGTGTTCTTGCCTGGCTAGCAATGCGAACTCCAACTACAAAAGTTACATAAGCTGCCAGAGTAGCTCTGAGGCAGGGGGCGGGCTTATGCTAAAGCTTCACTGACATACTTCTGATGTGACGTAGCACCGGGTACTGCATCTAAACCACTCACTCATGAGGCAGGAATTTCAGATTCTCAGATAAGCAAGCATAAAGGAGAGAACTGAGTAGTTTTACAGCACAAGAGGGACACATCACAGCCTCAATCCTCCCCAAAGTTCAATTTTCTTGTTCCACACAAGTCGACCACTATATATAAATATACTGCTATTTATATAACATTGTCGCAAAATATATACATTCACAAGTGCAAAGTTATCAGTACTAAGCAAAAAGTACAGATGTACAGCATTTGAAAAATGCTAATCAAATACACGTTTCTCATATTACATTATGTCCAGAGGTTCATAAGTTAGCACATAAAAATAAATAGAGGAAAAGAGGAAACAGAGGAGGGAACTAGCAGAGACGAAAATGATGACTTAGACACTACAAAGGATATTAACAAAAGAAGAGGCTTCTGAGTGGGAAAAAGAGACATTGGACATAGACTGAAAGAGAAGAAAATCTTAAGGATTTCCACAGGGATGTTTAGTAGTGCAAAAAATGTTTTCATGATTCCTTAAGTGGAGCAGGAGGTGTCAAAGAGAAGACAAATAAATAAACAAAAGCTGACAAAAATGGATTTCAGTAAATCGATGCTACAGTCTATTGGCACACTGGCCTGGCATGTATACCAGGTAACATTCTCAGTATGAATCCAAACAGGGGCCCTCATTACGAGAGCACTCTGTAATTTCAGAGTTGTGCGATTATCTATGAAGTATTCACAGCCCATTCAACACCTTAAAGTCCCTCCTACACTTTCTCCCTCCCTTCTTCCCGAAATTTACCATAACTCACATTTAAAATTTTAGTGTCCAAATTTTAGGCTGCCAACACTAAACTCCAACAAGGTTAAACCTACAGGTGCAGCCCTATTTACAAGTTTCTGCTGTGCAGATGAGCAACATTAACATGTGTGAGGTTTCAGTTCAAAGGATGTACTTTGCGAATAAAAGGACAACATTTGCTAACAAATGCTCAATTCATGTGCATCCTCAAAGTAAGACTGGGGATTATTAACAGATAAGAACTCTATTAATTTCACTCTGAAGCCTGGATGGGAGGGTCACAAAGATGATCAAGAAAATCAATCCCTCCCTGTGGGAAAGCAAAGAAAATCATTTAGGTTACACAACAGTGACAAAAGAGATAAAGTGATCAATATGTACTGGCAAGGAAGATAATTTATCTTAGTTTTGTTTCTTTAGAAAGGAAATAATTTCTCAGCAAGTCTAATACAACAGTGCCACAAAGTGCAGCTGGTTGTGGAATCTCCCAAACATGCCACACTTCTTCTTTCATGCCCTCAGTCAGAAGTTTTGACAACCAAGGTCAAAAAAAAAACAAAAACTGAGAGGAAGAGAATATTCTGGGCAAAACCTGAGCCCTGACTGTCACAGTGGGCAAGAGCCAGGCCAGTCAGGGTGCCGGGATGCGTCTCATCCTGCCTGCTGTTTCCTGACCAGCTATCTAGGGACAATACTGGCCTGGAGGAAGTCATGGCAGCCCCGCCCAGCCAGGATAACATCGCTTTTCCTTCCTGAATGTTTTCGAACATTTCAGCTGGATTCCATGCTCTGGCTGCTCTCTGGAATTATGATAGTGCGAGACTGTGTGTGTGTTCATGTGTGCTTTCATTTGGCGTGCAGTGCGTTTCCACATTTAAAGTTGGCTTAATAGACCACTCACTGTAAAACTGCGTGACGCCAGAAATGGGCTTAAGAGCAAGTCTGAGGAAGAGTTCAGGCTTTTGTCATAACCTTCACAGGATATCTGTGCTTGTGGTATGGCTTAGCAAGCAACAAACATAATCAACTAGTGGAAAGTTTTGCATGCAGCACAACGGGCGCCAATAACAAGTCAGCTGGGGATATCTATTTGTGGTGGGCCTGCAACAAATAAATCTATGAATGGGAAATCCTGCCTTCACTCCCTTCTCCTTTCCAGAAAGGGACCTCAGTCATGTCTTACAGATCTGGAAAAACTGGATATTTGAAAGTAATATGGTAGTATCATGACGTGCACCAACTTGCTCATACTCGAGATACCCTCACATCTACTGTTAAGAGACTGCTATTTGAGCAGTGAGACCACACTCCTTGAGACAATGCAAGAAATGAAATGAGCATTCAAGAGTTCTTTTTTTTTCTTCCTCTCTCTCTCTCTCGCTCTCTCTGTAGGGCAGACAACAGGAAACTGAAATGTTTAGATTAACCCCACAGAGGTTGCTGCTTGATGTTTGATATCCAAACAAGCCCTCACACTGGTCTGCTGAGCGACACTTCTCCCAGGGGTCCTGGGAGAACCAGTGGTATGCCCTCCTAACACAAACTTTGAGCCAAGCTGGGATAAAAACAATGGCAAGATGGGTGGAAGGATGAAGGTATGCAGGGATGAAAAAAAAAAAGTTCAGTGTCAGCAGCACACAAGGCAGCATTAGTCTACTTGAAGAATCCACACAGCCCACAGAGAATCTGTTCAGACGCTGTTAACATGCTACAGACAGGTCCTATCCCGCCCACAGTGGCATGCTAGAGACTGGATCGTGGGGAACACAGAACAGGAGAGTATAGAATAGCGTAAATGAATTAAACCAATCCTTGCAAATGGAGCAGTGACTCAGAAGCATGGAGCCAGGCATTAGTACCATCCTAGTCACACAAGCAGAGACGGAGATGGCCCGGAAAAGTCATAAGACCTCTCTTACATAAGAAATGTTGAAGGAAGTTAGAGAAGTGAGATTTTAATACACTGGTGGTTGCTCGCTTACTTTATTTTTCACTCGTAATGACTTTTTTACGGAGATGGAATATGACCCTACTGTGTTAAATGTACAGTCATTAAAAGGCCTTTTAATTGAGCTTAGCAGTATTAAGTGCATGTGTACATTTTTCCAGCTTTGTAATAAATGGGCCGTGGCAGAGCTGAGAATAAGAACAGCTGTAGCAGCAACTACACTGTCTGCTTTAGTTCTGCAATAGCTTAAAAGTTTTCTCTAAATAAGAGCTCTGCCCTCTTTGATGAAAGAAAGAAGAAAACACGTTAAGCATTTCCTTTGGCTGTGCATTCCTGCAAAGGGCAAAGAGAGATAAACAGATGTCACAGCTATCAAGGTAAAGGCTGAAATCATCACCAAACTGATAGCTGACAGAGTGGCCTTAAAAGCAAGAGAAGAAAAACTGTTTAAACTGGAGGATGTATTCAAAAGGAACGCACTTCCAGAAGAAAAGGAACATCAACCGTTTTCTTGCATATCGAGGAGCCACTGATCCTGCAATCCATCTGTTAGCCTGGGGCTAACCTCAGCATCCAAACCACGCTCTAATAAAGCACCACAGCCTCACAATCCAGTGTATTTTTTGTTTTTAAAGTTAATTTTTTGGCCTTTGTGCCTTTATTTGATAGGTCAGTGAGTGAGAGACAGGAAAGTGGGGGAGAAGAGTAGGGGGAGGACATGTGGGAAAGGGTCATGAGCGGGATTCGAACCCATGACCTCCACATCAGGACTGTAGCCCTGTACATGGGACGCCAGCTCAACCAGGTGAGCTATAGCAGCAATCCAGTGTGTTTTTGATGAGCAATGCTTTCCTTGCACATTATCCCTGACAGTCCAATCATCCACTTAGAGTGCCAGACAAGAGTAAGACCACAGGGCTGGCCATAGAGAAGAGGGGGGAATACAAAGCAACAGGCATTGAAAAAGCCAGTCAAAACAAAAGGAGTGCATTGGCACAGATAAGGACAAAAGGAAGCTAGAGGACGAAAGAAAAGATTGACACAAACTTCTGCATCGTTGTACAGAGGGGCTTTATAGATGTTTGATGGGGAACAGAGAGAGAGAGGGGGGAAGGAAAGAGCAAGCAAGAGGGTTATGGTAACATTCGCTCCCTCCAGAGATCACCAAAAAAGGGCATCTTAGATCCTGCTGACGCACTATCGGCTCCACCAGAAAGGGGATGGAGAGCGTATTGACTCCAGCAGCCTTACAATTTACCAGAGATACAGAAAAATAAAAAATCTGCTGCTGAGAAACAGAAAACTCAGAAAATAATGAGATAGCCCTTTTGTGTCACATGACATGACCTTTAATTTGCAGTGTTATAGATCCAAGCCGAGGAGCAGACGTGAAGGAAGAAACTGCACTGTATGCACAAAAACCAAGAGTAAGGGTTTAACAGCCCCAAATGAGACAAAGACTACTTTTATCTACTTTTTGCTGGACTCTTAGCTATGTGAGCATCAGTACTCTGTGTCAAATACTGCTGAAATGATCAAATCACACAGACAGGCATGATGTTAATATACCCAATGCTAAACTACACTGAGCATTAGTTTTGCTCTACAGACACAAATGACACCACCTGCATTATGTTGAGGTAATACAGATTTGTAAATACTGGCATAACGTGTACTGATTACAGTGTTGAATGGTATCCATAGCAACAGTGTGATCAGGTCCCTTAACAATGTAGGTGGCTGAGCCCATGGACACAGGGCATAAAAATAGTACAGATAGTTTTATTTGTACTATTTTCCACTATATCTGAGTCTACAACTACAAACAATGAATTAAAATGGCTAACAAGCACAAAAAAACATGCTTGCTAGCGTACGTGTATACATTGTATACTTACATCCTCTGTGTCCTTTACTCGTAGAATCTGTTCTCTCAGGTCTTGGAGGTCGTTGAAGGTGGACTGTGCTGTGATGGAGTACACCAGGGCGAACCCTTGGCCATTCTTCATGTACAAGTCCCTCATTGCTGTGAACTGTTCCTAAATTCAAGGAAAAGCAAGACGGGCAGGCCATGAGCTCTGTCTCACACCTTACAGAGACCCTCTGACATTCTGTATGTTGTTTATATTAATTACAAATTTACTGACAAAGTTCATATGCTCAGACATACAGTTCATGTACTGGAGGCTCATGGTAAAATTATCAATAAGTCAGGATCAGTTGATAACAAATCAATCAAATATGAGGGATGAATGCTTTGCTTGTCTTTCTTTTATATTTACATAAATATCTTTGGGTTTTGGACTGTTTGTCACAAATAAATGCAATTTGAAAATGTCACATTGGGTTCTAGTAAAGATATAATTTCTATTTACTTTTATCTGCTGAAAGATTAAAAGAAGGGAATCTGATTGGTTGAAGCCATAGTGGATACAGAAACAACATGGTGCAATGCATTTCTGAGATCTCTCCAAGGTACACATTATTGTGCAGTGTAGGCCGGCTGCACACACAGAAGCACCAATTGATTTTCTACGAAAAACAGACATGAACATGTCTGCTGTATGTGCACCATCAACAAACACAACCTTACTCAGACCACTCAAGGATAATGCATCCTACTGTGGAGGTATGAATAGGACATGCTACATTTATGTGGGCAAGAAACATATAGTGTCACACATATAGTTACTGGATTTCATCTAACCTAAAAAAAAATGTTTGAATGCAATTCCTGCTCATTCATTTAGCATTGAAATAAAACATGTTTTGGTGTTTTAGCACATCTGCCATACAGTCATATCTTGTATTAAACATAGCACCATCATTCCATTAAATAAATTGCTATTTTGGAAGACAAAGTTTCCTAAATTGCTACAAATGTTAATGGTCAATAAAGTTACAGAGAAGTGCTTATACACAGCAAAGCTGGGTATTAACATAGAGTTCAATGACATGGAGTTCACTTACTGTGCCAGCTGTGTCGAGAATTTCAAGCATACATTGCTGCCCATCTACCTCCACTTGCTGTAAGAAAAAGAAATGCAGCAACAGAATGAGATATAGGAACACTTAATTTCAGTTTACTGAGCACATCATAGTCTGAGCACTAGAGGCTAAAAGAGCTAACAGAGGAAAAAAGACAAATCAAGAGCCAATAGTACAGTATAAAGGCAGAAATGAAAGGAAAGAGTGAAAACCAAGAATGTTAGAGAAAGGAACAGAGTGATGAGGAAAACTGAATGAGAGAATTCACAATATCATGACATGAACCTGCAGAGCAGCTGCTAATAATCAGCTCATTTCAAGTCAGCAGTCTGCCTCTCCCCTCTCCCCTCTCACGGGACACTCACCTTTCTGTACGAGTCTTCTATTGTAGGGTCATATTTTTCCACAAAGATTCCCTGTACAAACTGAACTGTCTGTAAGAAAAGGCACAGAGAAAGCCAACGTCAGATCAATGTGACCTCCTGGCCAAAGGAACAAAACATCCAGAACGACCATTACAGTCAAAGTGACATGTCTCCAAGCACCATGTCTGTCTACAGTCATCACAACTAGACAGGGCATATGGGATGAGGATGTCCATGAAGGTGATCCAGCAAAGATGGTGAAAGAGTTAGACTCAATTCCAGTACTTTAATTTTACTGATATGTGTGCCTACTTGCAAATACACATTTAAAGTTTGGACTGTGCTATATAAAGCACTGTGCTTCGTAACAGGTTTACATCAAGAGTTGACCAAGTTCATCTGATAACATCTTAATCCTGCCTGTTGAGGGATTAACCTGACTTCAACACCTGGTCAAAGTTAGCTAAGCAGGGGATACAACATTTCACAGGCATTCATAGTCTCTTGACAACTTTGTAATTAGAATAAAATGCATCACTGTTCAAGTTTGTTTCTGTTGTCCATCAAACTTGAGGACAAAAAAAAAATAGGAAAAAGTTAAATCTGCACTGGTGGAATTTTTTGTTTCATTTGTTTTACTGTAAACTGCTCCATGGTTTCTACAGCTAGAACCACAGACAAGCTTATAACTGGTATACCAATTAAATCTTTGCAAAAATACACCACCGTAGTTAATTTATGCATAACTGGCCAAGATGACCACATAAGGGAACACTTCAAAGCATGTTATCTAAAATTGGTTAAAGCAAAAATGGTTAAAGTAGAAACTTAGCAAAAGGACCATTTCATCTGTGCTCTTGCAGTTGGTTACTGCAAAAATAATCTTCCTTGACTTGCCTTACCTTCTTTTAACAGAGTTTCTTCCAAAAGCAAGCAAAGTGTCTCGCTGTTTCATTGACAATTATCTACTAAGTCCTTAGGAAACACACTGCAGGGGTGTTAGAGGAAAAGGGGGCAGGAAGGGGTTCAGGAGGGCATACTCACCAGAGCGGACTTGCCCACACCTCCAGAGCCTAACACCACTAGCTTGTATTCACGCATGGTGGGATTGCTTCACTGGACAGCCCAATAGTCTGCACTGGACAGACAGGGAGAAAAAAAATTGGACAAAGAAAATGAGAAAAGGTGTAAAAAGAGTGAAACTAAAATCAGCGTTCTGCTCAGAGTATGGTAACTTTCTTTTCAAGCAAAACAAAGTAATTTTCTCAGCCAGTCTGGTCTCTGAGTTTTTCCAATCCAGAAAGGAAAGATTCTACTCATTCCTGGAGGTTATGGACAAGAAGCAGCACAACAATGGAGGGAACACCCATAAGTGGAGCTGCTTCAGGGTGGAGGAGGTGAAGAGTATGCGACCCCTGTCTAACACAAACCAGCTGTGGTGTGTGTGTGTGTGTGTGTCTGTGTGTGTGTGTGTGTGTGTGTGCACATGTGTGTTTGTGTGTGTGTATGTGAGTGTAGGGGGAACTGAAGGGAAGATGATACATAGATCTGGCAGATATTCCTCCTAATGACACAATCATCTGGCACTCACACACCAAAACACACCCTGCTGTCAGATTTGTTAGTTACTCTCATTTTCGGTTTTTGTAAAACGCAATACGGTGTCTGTCTCTTTGACTAATGAGAGAAAACAGCTGAGGGAAGTGGAAACTGCAATGGGGGATATTGTGAAATCACTGGAATATCCCTTTAAGGGATGTGGAGGCTTCGAACCATTGGCACACGCTGTGGTGCAAAGTCAGTTGGGCTAGCCAACTGGGTCACTACAGGCTGGGCTACAGAGTCACAGAGAGGCTGAAGTTTACTTGTAGCTGGGCAAAAGGGGGATTCCTAATTCTTCTTCTACTAACCTAACCTCATATCAAGTTTTACTTTTATAAATGTTAATTTCTGTTTAAAAATCTTGTCAAAAAATTCATGTGGTCTAAGAAGTGTCTAACATACAGCCAAAGTTGCAAAGATAAATCAGATTTTAAAAAAACTAAAAAGTTTAAAAAATGATTGAAACAATTAATTATCAGTGAGTAGTTATGAAAATGTTTTCTTTCAATCAAGTACCTGTTTCTGCTCTAGGCGCATCCTTACCCTTACAGATCTACAATCACTGAGACAAGCTTGAGCTGTGGCAATGCTATACTCAAACTTTTTCAGCAAAAACACACTTTAACAACAGGTTTCGTCAAATACACCTCAGAGGACTACTAGCCTACGTTTTAATGACCCTTGGACCTGACACAAAACAAAAACACATTTGGAGCATGCGATTAAAAGTGCAGCTTGTTGGTATCAAGACTGCACTGAAAATAAGAAAGTAGCTTTTGTTATTTTCAGGTTCCAAAGACAACAGCATTGACTAGCTTGATAATCAACCCTTTTTGCAAACCATCAAAAGCTAATCATCAGCCATTCTGGGAAGCAGATGATCCCCTCCTACACTGCTCTTTTTACAGCACACTCCATCGAAATTCTCAAGGGGGATGGGCAAAGGACTAAGGACCTCCAGCTTCAATCACAAGCAGTGACCATGTGGGACATGAAGCCAGGACTGTGAATAATTCATATTTTCTAATCCTCGACGCACAAAGAGACGTTCTCCTTGCATGATTAGGGAGGAGTCATAGGACGGAGGAGAAACAGAACAGGGCTGCACGAGTGTGAGGCAAACACACTGCTGTACTCATATGTAAACATTCAAGCAGAATCAAGAGCATGCACAGCATCACGTATACAATGCCATACAGACAATGTCACACTTCGATTTAGGCTAGGCCTCACTTGTCAACTCTCTGCATGTCATGCTTGTTGTATGAACATTTTGGACTGACCTCTCTGAAGACAGCTGACATGGGGGGCCTGATGCGTGACAGAGGCAGTTAGATTATTATGCGACTGCTTCAGAGTTCGTTATGGAGGATGCCTGCTTCACCAAAAGGTACTCCAGCTGTTTGCTTACATTTTTATACATCTGAGACTGTGACGCATTAAATCTACTGTGTACATAAGGATCATAGTTTGCAGCCTGCGTATAACAACCAATTGCTTGTGTTTGTCTACTGCCAACTGTTTTCAACTGTCAACCAATGGATTAGCTTTTCATAGTAAACTGGCATACAATGTAGCTATTTCTTCTGACTTTATTAGAGGCACTTCTTATTTCAGAGCACGAATGATGCCTTCACTATAAAATGCTGCAAGCGCAAGCTGTTCACCTGAGTTACAAATAAGGATAGTCATGAATGTGTACGGATATAGACAGTAAAGAGAAAATTGTAAGGAAAGTGTGCGCAAAATCAGATTATAAAAATAGTCCTTGCCCATTTTACATCACCGTTTTTAAACAAATATGGTCATGTTCTTTCCAATACACTTTGAAAATAGAAGCTCTACATATGCCCCAGGTTTTAAGATTTTATGCGTATAACTTGTGTTTGACACTGGGGATGGGAGTCTTGTTTGATATTACTGCCATTTGCACAAGTATGGTAACCAACTACCCTTCTTAAAGGTGAACTGGCATATACATAGTGTTTTTCCTTTATGTAATATGCAGTTGCTTGCCACAGCAAAAACAGTAACATCAAAAAAAACAAAACACATGAGTGACATTCATCAGGTAGCAGGCACAGTTGGTTCTCTTCTCCAGTTCCTGTCTAATTACTTAGCAACGTTGGCACAATTCATTTTGTCTTTTGCTTTCCCTTAAGTTGTAACCATGCCCATCCCTTCATGCAATAATACTGCATGTTCGAGTGATGTGCTGGTAAACTTATGAACGCAACTTTTGCCTACCTACAAGTAAAGATATTCATATTTTAAAGTTAAAACACATCACAAGAGAATTAAACCAGTCATAAGACAAAGATCGTGAGTACTAGTGTCTCGTTGAGCTCAAGCAAGAGAGAAAGACAACATTCCTCAGTTTGACTGTTAATTCATTCACTCAAGAATGGCAAACTGGTTGAGCTTGATGCCTGCTAAGACACAAACACCACATTCACCATCTCCAATGACTTTACTGATTATGGCCCAAACAAATTTTGCTTGATATTGAATTCGCTAGCAACACTTGTCTCCTTTCTTATTGGGTTTTCCACACATAACTGCATCCTGTTCTACAAAAGGGTAAACCAAAAATGAGAGAATAAGATGCTCCCATCCTTGTCTGCATACAAACTTTCATACCAGGAAGTCTTGCACACAACACTGTACTCTCTCATCCACCTGCCAACACACTTGCAACGCACACAAACACACATAAAAGGCCATTTAAGGCCATCAGCTTTTAAAACCGAACCTCTCTCCATTTCCACTGCCCTCAACTACACACTGTCATTCCCAACAAAACAAACATGCCGCTGCTGTTCCTCTGCTCTCGTAGTAACCCAAGCAAATAAGGAGCAAGGGAAAGCCACATGCCACAGAAAACATGCTTCTCCATGACATCACTGCACCACTCACCCTCTACAGCCAAAGGTATGTATCCATCTAAGGCTGGAAATTGGATTATGTGGCACTGGTAGCGAGAATATGCAGCGAATGAAAGTCTGAACAAACTGCAAAACTAAATGTAAAGAATAGGAGGCTTGACAGTGAAACCGCAACATCCAGGATACACTATTTCCTGGTCTACTGAGAGTAATCTGACAGCAATGAAGCTGTCACAGCAACTGACTCAGCAGGATGGTATGACTGACAGCCGTCCTCTGTATCTTGCACACTATGCAATGGTGAAAATGCACACATCCGCTGGTTAAGCTAGCAGCAAGATACCCACTCTTGCATGTATTTGCTTGCTTGTTGACCCACATGCCAATTACAAGAGCTACACTGTTGAGAAAACCTCTACTTGAGGTTGAGGGGTAGAGAAAAAAAAAACTCGAAAAGCTCCTGGTTGCTCATTACATTCACCAAGACCGCAGTTCACATCACTTACTCAAATGGAGCTTGGGCAAAATGAAGAATTTGTCAAGAAAAGGGGTACAGTAAAAACTACAGAGAATCCTTATAATTTATTGTAAATACATATTCCTGGAAGCAATAATTTTATTTAACACTCACTGTTTTAAGGGGAAAACAGCCCTAAGAGCATTCAGTCATCTCATTTAGATGCATTAGGCTCAAATACAGTGGGAGAGTTCAAGAAGAATTTCCTTGAAAAAACAGCTCCATTTAAACCACAAAAAAAAGCTTCAGTCCATTTATCATATATTTTGTTTCTTTTAAACATTAAACTGCATGTCTGTCTGTACAGAAATTTCCCATTTGAAATGTGCTGCTTTCTAAAAGAAAAATTGGCAATTAGTCGGAATGAATTATTGTGAATTTCTGTTAAACCCCATCTCTAATTTACTATAATTAGTGCAAAACGAGATAGTTCTTTCTAGGGAACCTTCACTATGAAGTTACAAGGCTGTAAAATAAACCATTACCACAGGAGATAAAAAAGAAAGAAAGAAAGAAAGAAAGACAAACAAAAAGAAATGCAAGGATTTGACAGTGGTAACAACTGAAATGGTGTTTCCGTATGAGAAGATAATTAATCTGATATACAGCACGTACTAATTTCCATCCATCCATCCATTCATCATCTATACACCGCCTAATCCTCACTAGGGTCGCGGGGGGGCTGGAGCCTATCCCAGCCGACTTAGGGCGAACGTGCTAATTTCCTTTTAGGAAATCAAAACTTCTGAGTCACACAAAGACATTTCTGATATCAGCCCTGAATGGAAAATATTATTATTATATTAAGATTTGTTCACTTTTTGAAGACAGTGTGTCTCTTATTAACTTCTCTATCAAAATTGCACACACTAAGAAAGAATTACAGTTGTTGTATCCCTTTTTCAGATCCTTTGCAAACCTGAATGCCCCTCATGAGTCAGAGCAAAACTGCAACGAGGTACACAAAACTTTGCTGTGACTTAATTATGACAAAGACCTGTAACTGACAAACCCTGTCAGCCGAATGCATCTGTGTCGCTGAGGCCTTGACCTGTAACCACATCCTCTTTCCAAAGCGCAAGGAGGCGTCGTGCTGATAGGATGGAAAAGGAGTAGCAACCTACTAAAATAACCTCTTCCAGTCTCTGTTCCTGTTCAAGACTCCAGACAGCAGTCTGGCTAGCTAAGAGAAGGAGGGGGGTTAATAGCTTATATCTCAACAGTAACTTGTCTTTAAAACCCGGGCAACTGTAAGATTCAGGACACAGGATGAGGCAAATTTTAGTTCATACTGAGTAAAAGAAGAGTGCACCTTTGCGAAAGTTAGCCTCTTTGCAGAAATGTCAACTTCGCTAGAAAACTGTGATAATCTGCTAAATAATAAAGCAGACCTGCTGTGTGTTTATAGTTTGAGGATGGAGCATACACATTTCCTCTTACATAGCAGCACAAATAACCTGCTACAGGCTCACATCAAGCTTGGACCCAGAAGAGAGAAAGTCATTTGAGCTCTTGGGTTATCTCACTGTGAATCTACCTAATTTGCTTACGGCAGTAGCATATGCTTATCACTCCAGGTCATGCTAAGTCCCTGCAATCTGTGGCTCTGGCTACACCACACTCCGTCGATGTGTGATTATTGCAATATTAGCTCCCGTTCCATAACATTCATCAAATTCTGTTCAAATCATAAGCCCGTTTACAGATAAATCCTTAAAATGCCGTAATCTATAATCCAGGCAAGTGAGGCCAGCATCTGCCTATAAACAATCTTGCTTCAAACTAGCAACTACCCTAAGTCCCGTTATCAAGCTTGTTAGCAAAATGCCGCTAACTAGCTCGCTATAACTGCCTGCTACGGGCCGCCGACACTTCACAAACCGCTAGCCGCGGCTCGTTAGCAGGCGAGCTAACTAGCCGACACATTCCTTTCCTCGGCGCACAACCAAAACACAGCTAGCGGGTCAGAAACGCGCTGCAAACGAGCTCATTTCACAATTCAAGCGTCAACCGGACACGGCAGCCTTTAAATCAACCTGCATCACGACGTATTTTCTCGGGGAAAGACACAGCCCATAGCTAACGTTACCTGCCCTTCCGCCTGGCCTTGACTAAAATGGGAGTGCACACTCCGGTATGTACTTGCGGACAATTCTGCTCGTTCATCCGACATATAAAACACACGTCGCGCATTCTGCTGCGTCCACCTACGGCCCCGCAAGCGTGGACGCGACGTTGCCCCGTGCAAATGACTTTTTTGACCGCATTTAGCATCTAGTAAAGTTTGGCATTTGCACTCACCGTCTCTTGCTCGCTGCCTCTCGCCGCTCCGCAAGTGTCAGTTTGCCTCCGGCCTCTGTGCGCAGCAGACGTCACCCTGACTATTTCTCATTTTTCTTAAAAGGCCATGACACATCGTCCCGCATCATTTGCATGATAACGGGGCTCCACAGTAGCGACGAATGTCAACACGAATACACATTTAGACAATTTAGTCATCATTGGTGATTTTTCACAGCTTTACATTTCTTACAGAACTTATTTTTAAGCATTGCATACTTTTCAAAGATTTATTACTTTCATGGTTGTGAAATCTGTAAAAGATAACAAAAATGCAAACATACATTTTTTTAAAAAGATATATTTTTGTTACGTGTAAAGCGATCACTAGTCATCTGGATAACAAACTGCACGAGTCACAGATGTTTTAAATCTTTTGGGGGAAAGTCTAAATCCAGCCTCAAGTCCCCTGAGAGGACACACAAAATTTTGTTTTCATTTGAATGCTGTTTATGGTGATTCCTAGACTTATTTAGAGTTACTAATCAAATGTTAATAGACTTCAATGATTAGTCACATTCAATATTAATTGGTCCCATGTTCTCTAATTAGAATATTTGCTAGTTTTATACTGAATATATTTAGATTTTAGTGTGTATCTGCATGAAACAAGCAGCTTTTTAAAGAAGTCTGATTATTAAACCGTAACACTCATTTAAAAGCAAAAAGCCACAACATCTGCTAGTTTCAGGTACTTGCATGTGAATATTTGCTTCTTCTTTTTTCTTTTTTTTTAAGTCTAATAATCAAATATGTGTTGTCATCACATAACTCAAAATCAAGTCACGGGTCTTGATAAAAAACTTTCAAGCCAGCTTCTTATCTTCTAATAAAGTTCTGTTTAAAGTGTTTATATTAATTTAAGCGACAAGTGACACAACCACTTTGCAGCGAATTAACAACCAACAAGTTCGACCACCAATTTAGCATTCAGCAAATATATTTTATTTTTTTTCAAAGGCATCTATGCCAGAAATATATTTCAGCTTCTCCAATATGCACATTTGCTGTTCTTTTTCTTCATTGAAAGTGTTATTGAATATTTTGGTGTTTAAGACTGTATGACCAAATAAGCGTGTGATTTCCTGTTTTATGTAAATTTTCTGACAATCTATAGACCAAATGATTAACTCATAAAGAAAACAATAGCTAGTCTCAGTAATAGACAGCAATGAATCCTCCACTTGTAGCATTATGGAACATCTGCTGGTGCTGTCTTTTTCCTCTTTTTTTTTTTTACCTTTATTTATTGTTGTGGGAATTCATGAGATCAGAACTTAGGAATTGCCTCATTTTAGTGACTTGACTGGAGCCTTAAGCATACAGTTCTGCAATGAGTAACAATCCCTGATCCCTAACATATACCAAACGGCTGACACGCCACAGCAGTCACCTCACGATCCTTTTACGTCCACTTTTTCATCCAGCGTCCTTCACCTGTAAATGCACAGAGCTAAGAGATAGCACATGCATGACACAAACATAAAGGAATGTGAGAGAAAAGTGCTCCCTTATGTGTCTTTTGTAAACATCTGTGGAGTCAGCCGCAAATTTTTGGCCAGGAAAAGGGAATAGGACTCGTCTGGATATTTTTGCAAGGAGTTCCCTCTAGTGGGGACAGTCGATATTGTCATGCAGCATGAATTTTGGTCCCACAATTCAGACCATTACTCACTGTCTAAATAAATTCATAAGGCTCCAACAGACACACTTTACAACTTATTTCTTTATTGTACCATAGTACAATCTGTCATACAGACTTTATACCGTATGTATCAATCCCTTGCTTTCTCCATTTACTTGAACTGCCCGTGCCATCCTTTGTCATGCAGCTTTTCTACACCTTTGTTGAATGTAAAATCACTGTCACATAAAATAGAACAATCTGATACAATTGTTTACATTATAAAATAAATAGATCACTTTAAAACAAACTAATATTCAGGGAATGACATTGTGTCTGATCGATGTTTGCCTTCATAAGTGTGAATAAAATCAAATACAAAGGCCAGCTAAGCATTGCTGCCTTTAATATTTGACATATTAAAGGCAAAAAAGACAAACATAACTGAATGCAAGCGGAAATACTCTACTGTCTATAGACATAAGTATCATATAATTTATTATGTTCCATGTGTGACATGAGTTTTTGCTATATTCAACACTATCAGAGCTCGTCTGTCAGGATACATGCAGCACACACTGTAAAATAAAAAAAGCACACCTCGTCCCCACAAGCCCACAAATATCAAGCAACTCTCACCACATGTCTGTATTTGACCACTGTTAGGTGAAACTGATGCACATGACAAGGCTGAGAATGGCAAAAGGCAGATCTGTACATGGCTCTTGAAAGAAGGAAAATGAACATATGTTTTGTCTTTCACTTCTCCGACAGTCCATGTAGTTGGGTGCAGTTGTGACTTGTGTGTTGTTTGCATCTCCATTTCTTCTTTGTAACTTCATCAAGGAATTCAAAAAGGCCTAGTGGATAAAGAAGTGGGGAGTAATATCACTGATATTGTCTGTAGTCTCCAAAGGAAGGGGCGGGCATGGAGGAAGGGGCAGGTTCCTCTGCAAACTGGGGCCCTGGAGAAGAAAATAAAAATCAACAGCTCAGTAAGATGAGAGGCAACTGTAAGTCTAAAAAAAACAGTAAAGCAATATATTAATGCTACCTTCACTTCTAAGCAGCTTTTGAATATGTAGTGTAGGTCTGCAACTAACAATTACTTATAGTGTGCTATTTAGTTTCTTAGTATACAGAAAATATTTTTAAAAATACCAAATGGCATATTCAGATCGACTGTCCAGCCACCAGTCAAAAACACAGTATCTTCAGTTTGCTACAGTTAAGTAACCTCTGCAAAATTCACATTCTTTTTAACATTTTATTATTATCTTTAATAAGTTCTGAGAATTGGTTTTAAATATTTTTTGTCAATCAAAAGATAATTTAGGTCTAATTAATTTTTTAAAAAAGTATGCAAAATTGCTTGATTTTAAATTGAATGAATTGACGTTAAATTGATATTGAGGTTAAAGTGCACTATTGTTCCATGATGCAAAACACAGAGGAAGTAGAAGAGCTGCTCAGTGCCATAAGAAGTACAACTGAAGGTAGATGGTGAACCAGCTGCAAGAACACATCAAACAGCAAAAAATGTTTTTGCAGTTTAATAAACTTTGAAAAAACATATCATGTCTCCTGTGTAGTTTACATGGACACTGAAATATCAAGTCATGTGTGATAGAAGCACATTTTGCATCATCAGTAGAAAAAAAAAAGTGTGGTATCTTAAATGCAAGAGTGTTTTCTTGTGATTTATTGTATACTGACTGCAAGAACCCCTGACTATTATTGCACACATGGCTTTTCTCTTTATCAAATATACCTGTTTTAAGCAAGTGAAACATTTCTAGAACTAATGTTTTCCATCTTTTTCAAACGTTTGTTTGTTGTTAATGTATTTCTTCTTCTATTCACAAAATTGAATTTCAGTTGCAAATGATTTACATCTTTTTTGACGTGATGTGTTCATAGGTTCTCGAGCACAATACTTTTTCAATCCTATAATGTTAAACATTCATGTTTTATGACCTGTGCAAATACACTGTATGAACTTGGCTTTAACTTGCCATCAAACTGGCAGACATTTTGAGTTGATATAGCAGGAAAAGCACAGTAGCTAAACAAGTCAATTGTGTTACTCCAGTGTTCTAAATAGAACACTTCTATTATAAAGACTATTTATTACACGTGTGCTTTAAAAACCAACTGGTTAAACTGAAACTACAGGTTGGTCAAGCTGAAAACAGGACTTTTTTTACAGTTTATAAAAAAACATAACATATGCCCACGTATAATAGATCTGGTATTTATAATTCATGTTAGCATGTGCATGGTGATGATACTATTTTTGTGCAAAGCATGCTAGCAGGTAGAGATGTGACTAATGACCTAACAGTACAGTCAACAAAGATAAACAGGTCAGCTGTATGACAACCAGAGGGGAAGCTGCTGTGCAGTCAGTATTTCTCTTTGCCAGAGCAGGTATCATCTTACACATAAGGAAGCACTGATGCCTAGATAACTTACTAAGGTTTGAGCCAAATCTGAAAAATAATGATTTACACTCTTACTAACTGGCACACCACATGTACACCTGCTTCCTGCTAAAATGTTTCTTTATCCACAATAAGTTAACCTGATAAACAGCATTTAATTAGTTTGTATGAAGAAGGGAGATTCAGATATACTTATTTATCACACAGGGCTCTCTTTCCATATAAAATCCTTCAGTCTCTGTCGGTCAGTTTAATCACACAAACTTTTGAGTATCACAAGCATCACTCACCAGTTGGGAACTGTGAAGAGGCAAACCTAGTCAGTAGGATTCCAGCGCCCTCTATTAATGCCAGCAGAATACCTCCCATGGCTGCAGAGCCAACCATGGCAACTGGTCCATCTACAGAGGAACAGAGAAATTATACACATAGTACATCACTATCCACATATCAAATACAATGTAGATTCAACAATAAAACCTAAGACGTTATTCTATGGTAAACATCTCCATCTGCTCTTAACTATGTCTTCAAATATTGTATGTTATACACATATTCTTGCTAATTAAATCTGTTACAGTCCCTGGGAATTACATGAGGTCCCCAAAGTCCACAAAATAATAAGCTGTACATTTTGTCACCCTCGTTAACGTAATAAATTGAACAGATGAGTACAAAAAAAAAAAGGACATCAATCATGCTTGATGCATAAGTACTCCCAGGGTCCTGAAAAGACCACTGACAGGACAAAAAAGAAAAAATACCTGTGTGGGAAATTGATAGGCATTTGAGGTCTTTAAAAATAGATTATAATGACTGAAACTGAAGATATGCAGCTCAGTCACAACACATCCCACAAACTCAAATTCATTGGAGGAAAATTGGGGGAAAATGGCTTTTCTGTAACAACTTAAATGGTTCTATAGTCAACAGTGCCAATCACGTCCACATCCAGTTTGGCTGCCTTTACTGAAGTCATATTCTAGCTGTTTAAAATGTATTTATACAAAGCATAACAGATGACATCAGATATTTTAAAATTACATGGCCACAAATGAACTTAGAGACGCATATATTGCAACATACCCTGCAGCTGGCAATTTTGTCTTTTTTTAACCTACTACAAGGAGCCACTAAAGTGTTAGGGTTTAAAACCTTACACATAGTGGGTTAGTATGAAAATGATATATAACGGAAGAGAATTGCTAGGCTAAGGGACTGGAATGCTAAATCACCAAAATCACCAAATTAAAAGACACAGGAACTGCACCAATAGGCAGCTGCAAGTGCTCTTCAAGTACTAATAACACTGAAACATTACTAGCAAAGACTTAGGCAGAAGTAACAGGCCCACGAGTCAGTCTTCAACATCTTGTTCTCATTCACTTTGTTTTGGGTGAGGTCAAGGGTTGCCATACTGAATTGTTGGTCCATTGCTTCACTCCACTTGTGCTAAAAAGTTGGTAATGTGATCAAGCCAGTAAAGACACCATCCCAAACACAGCCATCATCAAGCATTAATACAACACGTTTGTGAGCCCTGCCTATCTAATGGCAAACCTCAGCTGATGACTAGTCTTTAGGATGTCTCCCGGTGGAGTTGCAACAAGCTTAGTTGTACACTGTGGTCAGTGTGAAACAGCAAAAACCTCATTTGCCAATTGTATGAGGCATGTATGTGCTTTCTGTTGACTGTTAATTGACAGCATCCTTTAAGTTTACTCACTTCTTGCAGCGAGAATAGCTCCTGTCATGGCGCCACTTGTTATTGAGTTCCAGGGATCCTCCTTCCCTCTCACTTTTACTAAACCACAGTCAATCATGGAGAAGAGGCCTCCCCATACTGCAAAGCTACCTGCAACCAAAAACAAAGATTCACATACGTTAATCAACAGTTAAGATATGTTTTGCACTTTGTCGCCAACTATAGACTTTAAACAGTAACAGGTTTTCTCCAAAATTAAGAACTGTCAGCTAGGATTGATGACTATTTCTCCCATTACAAAGAAATTCCATTAGCAGAAACAGAACAGAAAAAAGTATCAAAGCTTCCACACAGCTTCTGTCTGTGCTTAAAGTAACACTACTAAAGTAGTATATTTCTCCATGTTTTGACTAAATGATGATTTAATGCAATATACGAATGTACATGTCATACAGATGACAGCAAAAATGATTGACTAACTTAGTTAATCAACTAAAATTTGATTAACTAAGTTAACTTTTCATCAATATCAGAATTATAAAACACTGTAAACAACATGATGCCAAGTTGACTACAGCCCATTACAGCTACAGCTATTTCCATCCATTCAGCCTTTTTTCTTACCTCCAAGCTGTGGGGCTCGAGTCTTGATGGCAGTCAAGCTACCCCTCATTCTGTGGCTCATCCCCTACAAAAGAGAGCAACAAAAACATAAACCAATGGAAATTCATTTTCCACAAAGAGCTTTTTGATGAAGTCAAAATTGCTAAGTAGTAGATTACAGTGACATTAATGATCTAAATCACTGCCAAAAGCCTCAAGTGTCACTGAAAACTCCTAGAGTTTTGAAAAGTGTACTAAATCAGAAAAACATGTTTTCCAATATCACGTGTGTTAAAAAGCTAATTCTCTCTTTAGACCAAATACAGACCCCAGCCATTCCACCATATGTCAAATTGTCCTTGAGCAAGTCAATGAACCCCTAGGACAGTCCCATGAATGGTTGCCCTGCCACACAGCGCATGCTCTGTACAGGTGTCATACCAGTGATATGTTGTATGTAGTCTGTCATAAACATTGTCTTCAGGCAGCAATGTACAAGGTCGAAACAGAGGAGTGAACTTACTGAAGGTGCATTTCTGAAGCCCTTTACCGCCTGAAATATTCCTCCTCCAATAGCTCCCATGGTGAAAGCTCCTCCACAGTCGTCCACAATCCTCCAGGGGCTAAAAGCAGATTACAGTAATTAGTAAAGGTTATTATCTCACACTGTCCATAATATAATACATGTGCTAATACAATGATATATACTTGGTTGTGAAACCAAGGACGATAGAAGAGGAACAAGTACTTGCTTATTAGTGGTTAATATTACTACACACACACACACACACACACACACACACCAGGATATAGCAAATATATGCAACGTCATGTCTTCTATTTAAGTGATGTTCAGCGTCCAGTGGAAGGACTGCATGGCTCACAAAAATAATTATGGCAGATATTTCAGTACGTGGTACTTTAGTGGGTATGATGGTTTTTGCATTTTTGCCATCTCTACCAAACCCACATGCTCCTTTACATGTTAAAAAAAAAAAAAGATTTATTGGTTTGGCCATCTCAGTAGCACCACAATGCTTAATTTACAGTGGTATGTTTTGACAACTTTGACCTTAATTAAAATCTTTCAGCCTCTGGGGGTTGGATATTTCACTTTGCCATATTATCATATCAATAATATTTTGACAAATGTTTCAGTCCTACTCAAGTGTTACATTGCTGTGCCTTATATCCATAGATTACAACATTAAAATAGGATATGAAACACAATACGACCATATCACCACGTTACTGTATATCTCCATTAGCTGACTTACTTCCTATTTCATTGTTTACTTACAAAGGCATGTCCACTAACACACCTGGGAAATGTGAATCTATTATCACATTACTTTTCCTGACTGTAAATGTGGTATCTTAAATTATCACCACATAGTGAGCACATACTGAGCTACTAACAAATTAAATGGAAGAACTGTTTTATTTTTAAAATATTTTCAGAACGTTCTGTTTCAGAATGAGTAGAGGCAATCCAGAAATGCATTTCTAGACTTTCCTGTAATTATCTGCTCGCTATTACACTATGTACCATCTGGACAGGTAATAAATTAACCTGACCCTGGACAGTCATGTGGCATGATATCAGACCGTGGATGTAAACGTGAAATGAATTACAAAATAAATCATCACAACTGCTCATCTACACTACTAGTTACAGTTACTACAGTCTGCTTCAGTTTCCCAAGAAACAGGATTTGTCTCGAAATATCCTACTCCGGTTGTTGTGAATTCCTCAGGATGTCCCAAACAGATAGCACACAGGTTGCTAATCCAGCTAGCTTACCAATGTGCTAAAGCAACATCATGAACACACTGTCCTAAATTCTCCCAAACAGCTACAACTGTCATACAGGCGCATAACATTCACTGTAGATCGTCTATAACTTTTTATAAAATCAGATACTGCAGTCAATAAGCTGAATCTACTGACATGTGGACGAGAAAGCCGACAAGGTCACTAACAACGTGATTTAGCCGTTCGGGTCTGATGCTAGCACTCAGTGCCAATGCACTTGCATGTAAAGTTAGCATTTCTGCTAAAGTCAGTCAGCTAGCCGGATTTCACGTGTTTCGGATTATACCGCCTGCTGTAACATAAAACAGCACTGACATACACTTCACATTGTAGTTACGTAAATTGAGTCACAGACAGGACATATCCAAATATTGCTCGAAAGGGATGTTTGTCTTGGTTTTAGGACTCACCATGGTTCTCTGGCATATTCCTCCATTTTGTTCTTTCGCTGTTCCCCCTGACGTAACGTTCATCGACCACCTGACGTAATAACACAACGTGCCGCCTTAAAGGAGCGTGTTGTTGTTTTTTTTAGAGGCTCTACATTAAGAGACATTATAGGGCGTTATATTGTGAGAACGTGTCTTCTCGGAGGACAATACTTTATGCAACGAAATGTCTTGGTATCTTATTGTGCAGTGAGCGATATGAGTTTAAAATATTTTCGGAACACCAAGGCCTCCGTATTCACCAACAGTCGATCATAAACAGCAAACTCAGTGCAGTGGACAGGGGTCAAATACATAGATGGTCAAATATAAAAACTGGCATAAATAATGGTATAAATACTGGTAGCAAAGATCATTATCGAGCATTCTCACTTGTCATGGTAGAGTCAGCTCCAGCGGAAATATTTAAAATGCAATTTTATTCAATAATAAACTAATAAATAAATACATATTCGAATAAAAATAAATAAATGTGGCTACAAAATAAATCGTGAGAGAAATAAATGAGCGATAAATATATAAATAAATAATATTCTCCTCTATGACAGTAAAGTAAATGTTTCTGGGGCAAACTTATACATTTGAAGACTAACTGGGAGAAGACCCTTGGCAGATCCAGAACTTACTGGAGGAATTATTGGCTGGTTGAACAAAACAAGACATTTGAATCATCCTATTGGACTTTGGGAAACGCATCAACATTTTTCACAGATGTTTTTACATTTTGTAGACCAAACAACAAATTCATTTTTGAGGAAAAAGTCAACAGAGTAATCAACCCTGACAATAATCATTTGTTGCAGCTTAATATGGAGATGAACTTGTGTTTCAAAGAAGGCATGTTTCCACAATTAAACATAAAGTTAATCTTTTTATCGTAGATTTATCAGGCAAGCAAGCAAGCACTTTTCAAAGTCAAAGACAAATGAAAATTGGAAAGCAAGACAGAAAACAAGTGGGATTTAAGATATGATGTCATACTTGAGATGTCCACCTATTCGGCCTCCCAGTCACTTTGCAAAAGGTTGTTCCAGATCTGAGGAGTAACAACAGCAAAATAACAAAGAGACAGCATCAACACTAATTGTGGCAGACTCTGCGATGGGTTTACATTTTGGCCTGCAGAAGCAAGATGAAACCTCCTTTGAAGTAAGAAAAAATGTAAAAAATTTTAAAAAATTGAAGAAAAACAGGCAAGCACATTCATGAAAACTTTTTTGGAAGTGCTTGACAAACAAGAGAAATTTTCTAAGTCAAAAAATACTGTTGTGCTTCCACTGTGTTTTAATGATAGGCCATTCAGTGGTTTGATCAATGTAATATTCCTCAGGTTTGGATATTATTTGATTGAATGTATTGCTTCTATTTTAATCTATTTTTGTTTGTTTGGTTGGTTCTGGAAGGAGTGGTTGATGGGTGTCACATTATTTAACGGCACATATTTGTCTGCTTCAGGCTTCAACCAGTTGTTTCCAACTTAATCCCCTGTACAAAATTTTAGTATCTGTGTAAACAAAAATACTTTTTGTAAACAAAGAAGCAACTTAACAAGACTGATTGAATAGCAGTTAACCCAATCTCACAATGTCGTACTTGGGTTGTTTTTCTGTGGTTAACTGTAAATTCATCTTTGAAGTTAAGATGTATTCTTTATTGACTGATCATGGTTCAAAATTATATCAGCTGCTTACATGTTGTCTGTTTCAGATTATTTCTTTTGAATCAGCCACAAAGCAAATCTGGTTTCATGTCCTGTTACAAAAAACTACATTAAACTTTGTCAACTGAGTTCTATTCTGCAAGCAAATGGTGGCCATGTATTCCTGAGAGCCCCACTGTTTGCACCGAACAACCAGTAATCTCAACATTTTCATTCCCTCCCCTCTTTTTCCTCCATTTGAGACCAGCAATGTTGGTCAGAAGAGCAGCTACAGCTGAGAGACAGACGGTTGGCCTGCAGCCCATTATTAGGAAGGAGAAAGGAATGACTTGCAAGAGCAAGCCTTCATTTAGATATGACCAAATATAGGCATTTCATGGATGCAGAGACTGGGGCAAGGTTATGGTGAGATAAACTGACCTGCTGCTGTTGCTCTCCTCTTTTTCTCTGAACACTCAGGATAATGGCCACCTTTCCAGCTGGTGGGTAGATACTAGAAGCTTCCACTGATTCCATGCAGCTTTAAACATGTAAAGAGCAACAGATACTGAAAAAGATATTCATCGCCCAAAGCACAGTAATGGATGATGGAGAAATTCTTAAAATTAAAGTGCTTTCCAGAAATGTTTTTAAAAAATGCTATGCTGCTGACTTTGTGACTGATGTGTTTTTCTCCAAAAAATGTTCATTTACCTCTGAGAATTCTTAAAATTGAATTTAGTTCCTGTTGGAAAATCACAAATCTAATAGCATGCAAATACTGTTTATTTCAGAAGTTACACTACTTGTTGCGTACTGAACCACAACCGGCCCTCAAATCACAAAATCTCACAAGTCAGATTTAAGGTGAGCACAGAGAAACGCCTAAAAGTGAAAACAGCCCTCGGTAATGTCAAACTCTGAAGTACAACATTTGGCACAGTGGAGTTACAATAAACAAACACATTTTTGAGTCTTATATAAGTCAGGTGTCACGATTCACACACAGAGCTGCAAGTCCTTAAAATATCATTTATAGTTAAGGTTGGGTGTTGGCTACGGATACATATCTATATATGGCTCTGTAGCTATTATGTTTTCCTAGCAACAACTAGATCTGGACAGGAATGTACACAGTGGAAATACCTGAGTATATTATTCACAGTGTGAGATTTCATATATATATATTTCTCATAACCCAACAGAAACAAGTGGCAGCTCAATGGACTGATACATGCTTAACTTGATTTAACATACTGAAAAATAATTTTAAAAAATAAGCTGTATTTTTTTCTTTGCATATACTATTTGCTATTAGCCAGGCATAACATTACACATGCAAACATATCAGAATCTTTTATTGAAGACATACAGGCTCCGTAAAAAAGACATGTGTAACAAGACATGTGTGTCCTTCATTGCACCACTCTGATTTTTGTTCATCACAATGAATTTCCTTTAGAAATGACATTCACTTAAAAGTACGGCAGTAATCCACCAGAGGGTTGATTTAGGCCTGTAACAGGTTTCCAAACCCCCCTACAGTTAAGACATGTAGCTGTATTACAGAAAAGTTAAGTAAGATGTTCAAACACCCAGGCTAGAATGATTCTGTACAAAACACAACATTAGATACTGAAGGACAGCCATTTGCACTTCCTGATAAAAATGCATTATGTAATTATTTCCATGCTAAAAATCCTTTGTCATGCACCAGGATCCCACTGGGCTGCTTTCCAAGCCTGCCTGAGATGTCTTGAGATTTGACAATGAGACACACAATCAAAGACCACCTTGATCTTAATTTTATTTTTTATTTTTTTGTCTTACTCAGATTTTCTTAAGTCAGGCCGCCATGGTAGTTTATTCCCTGATATTTCTGTCATTTCAGAATTCCCAGTTTGAACAGATTTACAACTGACATGTATAAGGTGGATTCCCTCTCCACAAATAAATAAATGGTCAAATTAATGTTCGCTATATCAATGATAGACTTTTGTATATAAGAATTTTATAAAGAGTTATCTGAATCTCTCATTAAGCTCGTCACACTCTCCCACCACGCTCACATTCAGATGCATATACAAGCCAACATGTTATATGATCGGCTTCATATTATCTAGTGCAAATAACCAGCAAAGCGTCAATATGAACGTAAGACAAACAGCCACAAATTCATGGCACTCTCTCTTACAGAGAGTCCTACATCACTCATTCTCCACAGAGTCCTTTTGGTCCAGTGTTTGAGGGGAGAACTCATAGTGAGGACTATTCTTCCAACCATCTCACGTTTCATTTTCTCCATGCATCCCACAGCGCAGCTCTCCAACCGGCAGTAGGAAGGTAGAGTTTATCTCGTAGAAACCCAGTGGTGAGATGTCTTTTCTCCCTCGCTCTTTTATGTCACTTTACATTCCAACAGGAAACATTACTGCAGCCACTTTGGCACCGGCACCTGCGGGAAAAATAAAATGTAAGTTATGTGAATGCAGTGCAACTGAGCAAACCTCTACACAAGCTACTTCTAACGCACCTTCTTCAGTTGTTTAATATCGCTTCCTCTGATCGAGGCGAGCAGTTGGTCCCTTGAGTTCTTACTACCGCCCGAGCGGTCTACATCCAGCGTAGGGGGTGGAGGAGGTGGCGGTCCACCCCCAGGAGGAGGTGGAGGTGGTGGTGGACCCCCAGGTCCTCTTCTAGGAGTCAGCTTTGGTGAAGGCATGGGTGAAGGAATGGGAGACGGTTTGGGGGAAGCCTTGGGTGAGCTCCTCCGAGATCCTCCACCTACGGATTTGGGCACATCCAGTGTACCCTTCTTCTCCCCGTTGGCCTGGGCCTGCTTCTGCTCCTGCAGGCGCTTCTGCCTCTGTCTGTCCATGTTGCGACTCAGTATGTTCGTTGTGGTCATCCTGGGTCCCGCTAGCTCAAAGTGGTAACCCAGTTTGAGCAGGGTGGTGTTTTCTTTCAGAATCTTGGTCATCTCCATCTCAGTCTTCCCTCCGCAGATGTGGCGCTGGTTTTGGAAGCGGAGCTCAGTCAGCGTGGCGTTGTGCTGCAGTGCCTGGATAAGAGACAGGATGCCCTTGCCAGTGAGATGGTTGGAGTCAAGGTTGATGCTGGTGATGGCCTTGTTGTTTCGTAGTGTGCCGGCAATGGCGTAAGCTACGTGGTCGTCAGCACGGCAATTAGCCAGAGCAACCGTCTTGATGTGGGTGTTGTTGTGCAAAGCCTCTGCGAACTCAATGAGTGTTTTGGTCTTGATGACCTCTGAGTTGTTAATGTTGAGCTCAGCGAGGGTGGGGTCGTTGCTCCGAACCTGCTGCATCAGCTCATCAAACATGCTCGAGTCTTCCTCCTCTTCCGTTTGCTCCTTCGCCTTGCTGTTGGGGCTATTTTTGGCAACACAGTTACCAAGTTTCTCAGTTCCTTCAGTTTTTTTAACTTTCCTCTCTTCCTCTTTTTCCTTTTTCTCCTCGGCTTTCTTCTCGTTGTTTACCTTCTTATCTTTCTCTTTCACGTGGTCACTGTGATTAACCAACTCTTCTCTATCTGTTCTTTTCTCTGCTTTGTCATGTTTCACCTGCACCTCGCCCTTCTCGGATGGTTGTCGCTCGAGTTTGTTTTTGTCTGTCGTTTTTTTCTCCTCTGCTTTAGGCTTCTTCTCCTCTGATTTGCACTCTTCAGTCTGGCTTTCTGATACCTTGCTCTGCTTAACCATTTTAGAGACCAGCCCTTGTGTCCTGATACTCTCGGATTTCCTCTCCCTTTCCTTGCCTGAGTCCTTCTCGCTTTTTTCTCTTAGCTTTGAGATTATATCTTTGGTTTTGCTGTCATCTCTTTTCCTGCAGTCTTCCTTCTTTTCCTTCTCTTTGCTGTCATCCTTTTTTTCCTGTAACTTGGAAATCATGTTCTTTGTTTTGCTCCCGATGCTGTCTCTATTTTCTCTTCTGTCCCTTAACCTATTGTCCTCATATTTCTCCTTTTCGTTGGCCTCGTCTTTCACGTCGCTCTCTCTGCTTTCCTGCCTCCAGTTTCTACTTGCACGCCAAATTTGCTCCTCTTTCGAACTTTCGGGACCTTTGCTGTTTCTGTTTTCCACCTTGACATCTCTTTCACTTGAGACACCAGCTTGTTTTTGCATTCCTGCTTTAATGTCGTCGTTCCCCTCCTGGCTGAGGCCCATCTTCCTCAGGTATTCCTGCTTTCGACTCTCTTTCTTTGACTCACCCTGCAAACAGTAAATATGAGGAATGTGATATGGGGAAAGAAAATGCACAAATATGATGATATCATAAATATACAATTACATGGATTAATCAAAGGTGCTTTGCATCTTTGCAGAATAAATACACAGTTTATAGAGCAGAAGTTGCCCGTACAGACACACAGTATATACTGCATGGCATGCATAGTGTAATACAGCATGTATGACGCTTAATTGTACAAATACTTGCGCTATACTGTCTTCCCTCACTGTACATCAGCTCCTCAGCCATCTACTCACTGTAAACACATACAACTTCTCTGACACAATATGGCATGTGTGTTTACAGTCAGCAAAAGGACAAGGAACCGTCTTTTAAAGTGCAGGGATACATTTGCAGTAAGTAGTTAGCTAAGCGTTTGATTTGCGAGCCTCCATCTGTTTTGCTGTGTGCGGCCGTGGCCCTGGCAGATGTATCCTTAAAAGGCAGTGAGCGTAGGCGCAATCAACCAAGGAATTCCATCAGGCCTGGATTAAGAAGCTCCGCAGGCCCGCTGCTCCATCGACATGAGTGCCTCTCTTTTCAACGCACAAAGTTCTTGAAATCTTACTCCACCAGCAACCAAACTAGGATAGCTTTTCTATTTCTATTGGCAACGTAACCTTTGCAGCATGTCACAGGAATAATAGAAATGCCTTTGTATGTTTCTCTGTGTGTCTCTGCTGGTGAAAAGATGATTAAGGATGTGGAATAGATGTAAGAAAGCCTCAGCAGGTATAACAATGTTTTTCCTGGAACAGAAGTCAACTCTGGAGACCACTATTTTTGAGCTGATGGACTCAGGGTGCGTGAGGTTCAGTTGCTTCAAACAAAACAATAATAAGAAAAAAATCACATAAAAGCTATGATTAGAATAGCCTGGAACAGTGGATTTTATGTAGTGTAATAATCTATCAGTCACATACATATTTTTTGATTTAAAGTCATCTTCCTGCAGGTTATTTGTTAAAAACTGATGAAAAAGACTCAATCATAAAGACATGACGAGAGCAATGTATCTTAAAACATGCAGATCATACTTAAAGTGTCTTTAGTGTCCTCACTAACCTCAAATGATGGTTCCTTCTGACTGAGCCTCCCTTTGGCGTCACTGCGTGTTGTCGCGTCCCGGACATTGTTGCTCGTTGGTGGCTGCCCAGCTTGGCTCTCTCCTTGGAAGATGATCTTCCCATCTTCTGGGTTGAGGTCTGGCACCTTCATCATGTCCTTCTCCAGCTCCTCCATCTCCTCAGGGGAGAGAGTGGACAGCAGGTTGTCCAGGTCTGGGTCCTCGCTGACCTGGCGGCCCGTACGGGTCAGACCTCTCACCTTTCGCCTGGACATGACTGCCTAAAAAAATGTACTACACCCGTGGAAGAAAAGAGAAAGTTGACTTCTTTGTAGACAGTGATGGTGTTAGCAAGTAAATCCCTTTATTTTAAATCAGATTATTGTGTGATTTCTCTGCTGAGGTGAGAAGCTGAGTATTCCTATGGGCTGAGGCTGATGTCCTGCTGTCCTGCTGCGTCCTGCTCACCAAAAAGCCACCAAAGGCATCAATCCCAGTGCAAAGAGGCTGGACTCGCAGCCTTGCATTGAGGGGTACCAATGACGAACTGCAAGAGACTCGCATCATCAAAGTGGACTGCGAGGCTGGGACATTCTTCGAAATCCTGTGAAAGTGCATGTCCATATTTAGTTCAGGGTACACACTCCTTTAAAGGTAATGGGAAGGGCTGAAGTTTACAGAGATGCCAGAGCAGTCTTACACAGACTTCCTATTACACAATTTGTGTTTATATTGGAGACCAGTTCATGGTTGCTTATATAGTTCATTTTCACTTTAGAATATCTGGCACAGTGAGGAACGCCAGTGTTTTATTTGCGAACGTTCTCTGGTTTCCTCACCAGAAAAAGCACATTTACAACATTTTGTGGGGAAGCAGTTAAAAATTAGTCGGGTAACAACCAAAGAAGATTAATGTTACTGACAAAAAATTATAACTTTTTAAAGCTATTATTTTTTGTCAGTAACATTTGTTTGATTTGTCAGTAACATTTGTTTGATTTGAGAATAATAATATATGAATAACATATATAGGAATAATGTAAAGCTATTGTAATTTGGCTAAAGGGCTGAATTTATAGAACAGATAAGAGTTGACAATTAAAAGAAGTAAAAGAACTAATATAAAAATATATATTTAGGAGAGCATGTAAGCACAGGTATAAAAGAGAGTGTGATTTTTTTATGGTACTTTTTATGTCAAATAAGTTGTGTTTTGTTTAAAGCAAAAGTGCAAAAAGGTGCAACTTCAGCCTACACCTTTATTTGTGCTATGTTGCATTGTTTTCTATTGTATGTTTTGTTGTTTGTTTAATTTGAAATTCTTCCCAAACTGTAATTGTAATAATTCAGAAATAAAAATAGAAATTTAAGGCAAATTTACTTTTACAATAAAGGTAAAATGGAATGTACAAATATTAAAAGATTTTTTTTTCAACTATAATTACATATTTAATGTAACTGTTGTTGTAGTGTGTACTCATGCATTGTATAAGTTACCTTTGCAGTTTTTAATTAATGTAAAATGTGAATGTACATGTACATTTTACCCAGTGTAAGATTTGTTCTTGATATGTTGCTTTCGTGTAATGACACTGAAACTATCTAATCTGATGACATTAAAACTTTTTTTTTTTTTGGAGGTTAACATGGACATCTAGTGGCCAAAATCATGTACATTTATACAGACCTTGTTTTGACTCAGGTTATATAATTAGATTTTATGTGTGTGCGTGTGTGTGCGTGTGTGTCAAAAATCAATAGACACAGGAGACAATTGTATTTTACATTCCAAAGTTAAATTTTATGTTAATAGAAATTTTTTTTTTCACTCACTTTATATTACAATGTCATACCATCCATATGACAACGGACAAAAAGCCATATCTGGACACATTATTTTGCAACCTGATGTCAATTTCATTAAAACACACTCATGGAGTTGGTTTAGAAGCACAAATGAACAGAAACATCATTAAGCAAATGTTATGTCAAACTACATGTGTACAAAGAAAATCCCAGCGTTCTCCTTGTGCTTTACAAAGGCTCAACAAATCTGTACACATGGATGTCGCCATCGGAGTGAATAATTTACGCTGTAAACTGGCGGTAGTAGTTCTCGTCTGATTTCCTGCATGGTTGAGAAGTGAGATAAGATACAGCAGTAAGTCTCAGGCCTATGCTTCTCTGATCAGCTGTGTACTTTTTTTAAAAAATATGCGCCTCATTTGACATTAAAGTTGTTCAATAGATTAAACCTGATTAATCCAGGAATCACCTCGTAGGAGTCAGACAACAACAACATTATGTTTTACAGTTTAAACCGCTTACAAAGGAGCTCGGGGCTGCTGTAGTCTGTCCAGGAAGCTAAACACAGCCGCCATTACAGGATGCAGGCTCTGACCTCACCAGAGTCCACACTGTAAGGGACCATCTGAAAGAATAGTTCGACATTTTGAGAAATTCCACCTATCAGCCATCTGCTTGTTGGTTATGGTCAGGAGAAACATCTTGCCCAAGCCTTGGACTTTAACATGAACTATTAGCTTAGCTTAGCATGAACAATGGAAACAGCCCCTAGCTCTTTCTCAAAACCCAACTAAAGTCTCCTCTCCATCTAACTTATCCAAGTACTTTGATAAGGTAGCTGCACAACATTCTCTGTCACATTTTATTACAAATCCTAGGTTCTAGCAGGATGTTTGTATTTAATCAGTGCCAGACAAGTTTCTACTCTTAATGCTAAACTAGGCTAACAGGCCACTGGCTCTGCCTGTATTTGTCATAAAAGGGGCAGAAAGGTATGATGCAACAGCAGATTGATACGAAGTACTTCAAGTGCAAATTTTACTACTTTACTATTTCTATTTTATGCTACTTAATACCTCTGGGTCACTGTATGTCAGGGGAAAAAATTGCACTTTTTACTTCACTACATTTATAGAATATTAGTTAGGTTGCAGGTTCTCATTATTGATACAAAATAACCACCACAAAAATTCAAATATATGTTTCACCTTTACCATCTGCAACATTATTGCATCAATAATTATAATTTAGTAGCATAGTATATATGTTATTCTAAAACAGACCACTGTGCACAATGAGTACTTTTACTTTTGGTACATTTTACAGCTAATTCTATTTTACTTCAGGCATTTGTATTTCTATACTGTACTTTTACATAAGTAAGGGAGAGGAGTGCTTCTTTCACCCCTGTACTGTACACATGTACGAGAGGTATCAATCTTCTCTGCTAGAAAGCGTATTTCCCAAAATGTCACACAAATCCTTTAACGTGAGGTGGTCAACGACTTTTTTCTTCTTTTTCTTTTTAACAGTAGTCATTTTTGGCTTTGTAGCTTTGTCCAGAAGGTGAGAACCCATTCACAGTAAAAGGTAACTTCAATAATAATAAATACTAAATGGAAAGATGCCAAAACATCATATTTTATGTTACAATAACAATACACAGTTTTAAAATAACCTGTTACAATATCATAAAATATTCAGCTGAAGAACCGATTTACAAAATAGGTATTTAAATAGTTAATCTCTTCTTTTTCATGGTTAGTTATTGTAAGGCGGGACATTTTGTTTTAATCAAGCAGCGTCACCTGCAGCTCCCCTGATCCGATATGTTACAAGAAATAAACATTTAACATGAATTTCACTGTCATCCTACCTGGTGTAATGGGATTAATCTTAAGATTCATCTCTAATTTATTTAAAACCACAAAAAGAAGCAGAAGAGGACAGGTAACTTTGACTGGGTAGCATGCTGAAGTTGAGATGGAACATGAAAAGGGTGGTACTAATAAACTACCTTGAAGCAATTACTCAAGCCAGATACAAAAAAAGACAAGACAAAGTTCAAACTAACGGGTGACAAAAGCTTTCGTACACAGCACTGGTGGTACCATAAAACCACTAAGCCATCTGCCTATTATCCAAATATGTCTCTGTCTTAATTGAACATGCATCCCTTATTATTAATTTGTTTGCATTTTCAGCTATGACAAACTTTGTGGAAAAAACAAACAAACATCAAATACAGATACAAAGACATCATGTTATCATAACTGGAGAATGTGGATCAGTCACAGAGATAACCTGGAATGTAGCCATTGGCAGTAATCAATTTATTCAAATTTAACAAAAGTGAGGAAACAAAGCATTTTTTTCTTTCACAAACAAAGAGGGAGTGTACTATCATCCCTTCTGATCCCTTTTCTGTAAGGTAATGAGCACTCTCTTTAGATGATGCCCTGTCATTGAGGTGTGTGTGCCAGAGCAGAAGAGGCAGCACAGCATTGAGACATGGATACCTCGTCACTCTAAGGATCATGCGACGCCCGCTGTGAAACCCACCCTGGGCAGTCAGGCATCAGGTTGCCGGACAGAATCTGATTTACATTAGTACTGTGGAAAAGAAGGACGACGCTGTAAATAAACAACAACAAAACAAAAAAAGAAAACCTTAAAGTGCCTCCTATTCTCTTTCACAGGCAAACCACTGCTAGTCAAGTTGTAGCGTTTGAGTGTTTATTTCATCGTGTTTGTGTGTGTGTGTGTGTGTGTGTGTGTGTGTGAGTGAGTGAGTGTGAGAGAGTGTTGCTGCCTTCTCCTTTTGTAACAGTCATTTCTCTCAGCTGCAGTTGTTTCTCACTGTGTGTATGAAGATGAGCCCATCAGTGACCAGGATACTGAGGTGGAGAGTACGGTGGTGGGGCTGAAAAAAACAGGAAACAAAGTCAAATCTTCAGCATGAAGCTAATATTAAACCACCAAACATATTTTTCTGTGCAGGTAAAGCCTGACCGCTACTGTGACTAATTAAGAGTCAGCAGCCATACTAGTAGCTCTGCAGGGAACACTGGATGCTATGAAGTTAAATGTTGACATGTGCACAGTGGCGTTAGCAGGTTATGTTTATCAGGGCTCCAGAAGATCTGCCAACTGTAAATCAACCGTTTTATTAAACGTACCAATGTGCCTGAAGTGATGAAGGTCTCTGCTTATATTTATTTTCATTTTCTACCCACATTCTGCATGTAAGTTGCAGGATGTCATTTCTGGATGCTGTGAGCTCCTGCTAGCTGCTAATATTGTGCCAGTGTGCCCTGTGGTTTGACTCACAGGTGCTCGTATAGGTTTTTGCCGACCTGTTATTTCCAGTCAGTGCAATTTGATGGTCTGTGTCAGCCTCATGATACTGTACAAAGAACTGCTTATACTATTCACAGATAATAAACCCATCACTTGTCCCCACTGTCTGCTCAACATCCACTGTTTGTACATATTCTAAACCCTTTTGTACTTTTCTCATGTGGGAGAGGAGCAAGAGCTGACGGCTAATTACATGGTGGGTTTTATTTATCATTTCTTACTGTCAGAATAAAAAGAGATCACCTCCAAAAGATGACGGTGTGTCACAACATCCCTTTCATAACAACTTGCAGAAACTCACTGGCTACACTTATTATTGACGTGCCAAAAGGCAAGGTGAATTTTTTTAAACAAAGACAACCGTTCAACTGATGAAAAAAGTTACTGATATATGTCTATTTTTTAAAACATGGCTTTGCTACTGATGTGGACAATCAAACAAAATGTGGAAATAATCTCTTGGCTAGGAAACGTTACAGTCCAATTTCTGCCAGAGGGAAGTCGTTATCAAACGTTGAGGAAATTATGTTGCTCTCACCCTGGCTGTATGCAGGATCCATCGGGTGTGGTGGGTAAGGACTGGGCTGCATCATTGGGTATTGTGGGGGCATGCCAGGATACTGGGGCGCCATTGGATAACCTGCATGTGGGTAGTCAGAGGGTCCAAGTGGTTTTCCATACGCATCATACATGGGCTCCACTGGGTAGCTGGCCATAGGGATCTGCTGGGCTGTGAGTCAAAGAAGTATAGACAGCTATGAAGGGCAAATACAACCTCATGGTCGTCTGCATAGACATGGCATCGAGAGAAGATGTCCTACCATCATAAGGTGTCCTGCCCCTCTGCTGCCTTCTCTGGTAGAGGTAACAGCAGGAGCACATGAAGCAGCAGACCATAGTTGCAATGATGGCCACAAACAGGAGGATGGAGGAGGCAATTCCAGCTAAAGTGGTGGGGCTGAGGAAAGAGGAAGAGGAGAGTGAAGGATTTAAGTTACAAAGCATTCCCTTTCTTACTTTGATATCTTGCCTCAGGTTGTTCCTCCCCCTCTATCTTGCTAATTGTGACTCACTTTAGGAAGGATGAAAGAAGAGATGGTTGTGATGTGAGGCTTTTGATTCAGACACACTCTTTCCCAAACACTGACCCTAATATCACATCTAAGTAAATGACGTATACCCTGCATCTCCTGGCCTCCAACAGATTCCATTGCTTCATAATCTCAGTGAAGCAACAAAGCTTTCCATTTCATCTCAGCCTCGGCCGCCTACTGATCTGATTTCCTAGCAGGATTAATAAGCTGCAGGTTGTCTGTTCGCTGCTGGATGGTGATGGATGATTTCCAGAGCTGTGGAGGAAAACTGCCATGCTGCAGCCTCTCAGGTACAAGCTTGCTTACTCCAGCATTATCACGTTCCCTCACGGGAGATTCTAGCTTTAAATACCACTGAATGCACAGCTGATGTGACAGAACCACTAATGAGAAAATATTACAGTCATTTAATCAAGTGCAGCCACTGAACTATGGGAACAGGCCTGTGTATGAGTGTTGAGTTTCTAGTCTTTGTAGAAGAGCTTTCTTGGAGAATTTATGATGACAAATATTTTCTACATGTTTAGAAATGCCAATCCATTTTTTCTACCTACCTAAATCACTTTTTACAGGAACTATTATTGCCCCATAATCCAAATACCACAAAGAATATAACTTTTTTTTTACTTCCAGTTCAGGATTTATGCATCCAATTACATATTGCAACTTCTTTAACTCTCCACTTTATTTGTGACTATTTACATCCCCCTAGTATAATTCAACTGAAATCTATCAATTAGCTTTTAGTTCATTTGATTCATTCTTCATATTGTATATAGTAGGTGCCTATAATGTCCATGCCAGTTTAGATTACAAGGTTAGCATTCTTACTTTTGCAACTGTTACACTTCAATTTCCCTGCATATATTTTATCTCATGTTGTTCCATGATAAAAGTTTTTTTTTTAAATTGCTAAACATGATTTCAATGGGAATGCTTTATTGAAATAATAAAACAAAACTCTAAATCCACTGGTTAAAACAAGAATTTTACTGCGAAATGCTAGCATTTATGCTAAACCTAAATTGTAATGTTTCCATCAAGACGTTGCTCAGAATTTGTGGAAAAAAATGATCTCAACTCAAAGATCTCCTTAGTAGTTGTTTCTAAGCTTCTTTCAGCCACTTCTTACGGTTCACTTCAGTCACATGACAACTCCTTGAGCTGACAAAGACCATGAGAGGGAGCGGAAAGCTCCAAAAAGAGCTAGCAAAACATATGGTTACAACTAACAGATGTTTTAATTACTCACTGATTTAAAATTTCTACATACAGTGCCGTCCAAAAGCATAAAGAGTGAAAACTATTTTTTTCTTTTGCTACTTTAAACATTTGAGCTTGAGATCAAATTACCAAAACACAAGTAGACACAAGTTATAGGAAAAGTCAGAAACTTTGTCCTCTGTAGTGAGGGGATCTGTAGTGGTTGTGGGAGGCATTTTGCTGACATGGTTTGGGTCCACGTGTCTGTGTTCTGAGTGATCACCTTCACCCTACATAAAACATTTCTATCCTTATGAGTGGCCACTTCCAGATTGACAATGCCCTCATTCATTGGGTACAAGAGGTCACTGAATGGTTCTATTGCTTGCAAAGTCACCAGATCTAAACCATACTGAACACCTATGGGAAATTTTGGAATGGCGTGTTAGACGCTGCTCTCCAGCACCAACTTCAACATACCAAAGAAGGGAATTTCTTTCTGAAATGAAGAATTACGGTTATCCTTCCAGTAGAGTTCCACAGACTTGAATCAACACCAAGGTGCACTAAGACTGTCCTGGTGGCACATGGCAGCCCAAAACCTCACTCTGACACTTTATGTTGGTTTTTATTTTATTTTGTCACCTGTCTGCACTTGAAAAAGTCAGTCAGTGGTACGATGAAATGTCACCCTACTGTGAAACGAGGGAGTTAAATGTGAACAAGCATCAATTCCACTCTACTATTCACATACTTTTCTATGGTGCTGTATGTTTTTACATGTTTTGTCTGAAAAATATTAGACAACTTTCCGAAATGTCACAATTTCCCCAGAGACAACTGTGACATCTTCAGCTTGTTGGTTTTATCAAACTATCAGTCCAACGAAAAAAAACACAAATACTCACATCGAAGAAGCTCAAACAAAATAATCCTTGGTATTTTCTCTTGATAATCAACTTAAGCAATTAACTCATTATAAGAATTGATACAGATCAATGATACGCAAATTGGCTAATTGTTTCAGCTTTAACAAAATGCTAAAGCATTATCCCTACTACATAGAAAAAAACATGAATTCATATATTTAGAAAAAAAAACATGCAATCAATTCCTGGATGTCTCTGGCTTTGTAGCACAGTATTCACTTTCTTATTTTTAATTTTAGTCTTTTTCCTTATGAATGGATTGATATTAATAGTGCAGGGTTTTATCTTGCAGGAAAGAGGTTTTATGAAAATTTCCTCCTGAAGAATAACGTATCAGTCTGCTCATAGTAAATGAAAGATACATGATCCTGCAGTGACAGCCTTGAATCACGAACACAAACACTGAATCTTGGCGTCGAGTAACTTAATAATTAATTAACTGAATTAAAACTCTGTTGACGCTTCGTCTGCACTCACCTAAACTGGAAGAGCATGCAGCGTTTCTGCTCCCGCTCCGTGATCATCTTGAAGGCGTCCAAGCAGCAGTAGCGCCGGTGGCAGTTCCCACAGCAGAATGTGATGAGAGGGCAGTCGAAGCCATTGTGCCAGGTGCCATTTTTATCCACGTACCACAGACAGTCCTCATTCCCACTGACTGCAAAACAAGTACAACACAAAGCGTGAGGCGGGATGACACAACAGAGAAGATGATCAAAAACCGTGAGGGAAAGAAAGACGCAGCGAAATTAAGGAAACAGCAGGTCTGACTTCAGCTTGCTCTCACAAGTGTTTGTTCTCCCTCTTACTACCTCCCATTTCTGTTGACATGCTGTTTGTTTTATCACATTTTCAAAGTGAGAGGAGTTTTGAATGTTCCCGTACAGCTACAGCTTTGTTTTGCCTTCAGGAAAAAATAAATATTTATTTGGAACTTTTACTGGTGCCTCTTTCTTACATCTTCCCTATTCCAGACCTCAGTGGCAATGCATTATTCAACACTTCCCTGTGGCAGAAGTTGAAAACTGATTCAGTCCGTAAGGTGCCCAGAAGATTTAAAGGACTTGCACGACTGCAACTAAGGATCATTTTCACCATGACCAGTTATGTTTTTGTGTTGATCAACTCATTATGTGATTTATATAACACCAAAAAATACCTGCCACAATTTCATACAGCCGAGATCAATCAATAGTTGTGTATTTTGGCTGCCATGCTGTCCAAAGACCAAAAACATTCAATTTACTCCAATGTAAGAAAAGATAGAGCAGCAAGTTCCCACATTTAAGAATACGGAACAAATAAATATTTGGTAATCTTCCTTGAAAAATGACCTAAATGATTAACAGAAAATCAAAACAATTATTTACTTTTTTGTCAACTGGTAGATTATGCAGTTTTGATCACTTAAACATTTTTTTTTGCCAGTGTAAAGGAAAATCTGTACATGATTATCTACCTTGAAAGAACACAGTGAAAGAAAAAAATATTCGTAAATGTTTCATTTGTGTGGCCTCTGGGTTCGAAAGATAATTTTTCATGTATCCACTAAAAAAAGAATAGGAATATGCATATTGTAAGCTCTTACTTGAGCTGAAAATTGCACATGTGATTACGTTTTCCACAACATATAATGTAAGGCAACATTTAATTACAGCCTGGTGACAACAGCTGCATGTGTGCAGGCTGCTAAAAGACACGCTGTTTCGTACGTTTAAGGAGGTCTTCCTCTAAAACCTGTGAGAAAAGTGACACACAATGCACAAGATCTTGGAACACACAATCTGAGTAAATGCAGTGAATAAAACATCATGTTGATCCTCGGAGAGCTGCTTTTTCCTTGTTGAGCTGAGTGTATTAAACTGATGGAAACTCCATTAGAGGCTGTCTGCTGTTCAGTGGTGAGCCAAGACCTACATAGACTTGGTTCCTGAACCTGTTAAGACTAAATTTGGATGATGACCTTTGAGTGCTGGAATTTACAATACATATTAAGGTTTAACTAGAAGAAAACAAAAACCAAAACTAATATTGATTCATATTAGTATTGTTTATTTGTTTACACTGCTGTAAACATGCAATAAACTACTGCTTGTCACATTGCAGTCTTTGTCAAACACCTGAATTTGTCAAGTAACGTAACAATCCTGCAGTAGCAGTTTCTGAAACCATTTTGAAGAGGTGCTGATTCGATGTTATGGTCACCTTGGAAGCTGCAGTTTGCGGTGAAGTGTAGTGTGGGGTTTTTATTGTTTTGCTTACTCCACCCTATCGTAGCAATTTGCCAAGTAACGGACACACCTCTCTGTTAGGGCTGCAAGTCGTGATTATTTCCACTGTCAATTAATCTGTTGCTAATTTCTTGATGAATCGAATATTTGTTTGATCTATAAAATGTCAGAAAATGCAAAGAAAAGTAATTCAGTGATTCCCAAGGTGCAAGATGATTTCCTCAGATGTCTTATTTGGTCCACAACCAAAAGATTATCAGTTTTCTGTCATAGAAGATCAAAGAAAATGGAAAATCATTGCATTTCAGAAACTGGAATGTGAAAATTTCTGCTTTTTTTTTTGCTAAAAAAAAAAAAAACTCATATTGATTACCTGATTATGAAAGTACCTTTAATTTAATGGCAGAGAATGAATCAAATGATTGTCGCAGCTTTAATCCCTTTATCATTTCATCCCTTTATTACTTCAATCCCGGTAAATGATATCCCAAAGTGCAGGCTGCAAAATGATCATTAAGTGGAACCACAGCAACAAAACCTCAACATTAATACTTTCATGAAGGTGGGATTTACTGCAGGACTATGAGCTTAGTTTAGGTAAAGATGTTTCTAATAAACTGGCAAGTGATCTATAAACTTAAATAAAGATTTGAACTTGGGTTGTATTATTTCATTGTACATATTACTGTTGAAATGTGGTTTCTAAGCAAAATTTGGTGCTACAAAGTCAATAAACAAGTCTATCTTAACACAAACATATGTCTCATATTATCTTTGTAATTTACGTCATTTATGTAAATCATAGCAAGGGAAAAATATCAGAATCTGGCAACTAAATCGTTACCAAACAATTTCTTCACCAATATGTTTGTAAAGGTGTGTAATAACATGCCTTAAAATGTTCAATTCCCGTGGGAAACATTAAAAAAAAACCTGCTCAAGTTAGGGTACCGATAAATGATAGACGAAAAATCGATTTTTTGAAATCTGGCCTTAAGTAACTTATGAGGGGACAAATCAGGGTTTTTTCATGATTCTGAGTTCATTGTTAACATTTATATTTCACCACAAACACTTCTTTGTTGAAAAAGGCCACACTCACTTTTACATTTACATTCACAGTAGCTTATATTTCACATCCTTATACACTGCTCAGAAAATACAGGGAACACTAAAATAACACATCCTAGATCTCAATGAATTAAATATTCCAGTTGAAAATATGTATTAATTACATGGTGGAATGTGTTGAGAGCAAAATAACATAAAAATGATCAATGTAAATCAAAATTATTATCCCATGGAGGTGTGGATGTGGAATGAGGTGGCGGATGTTCTCCTGAGGGATCTCCTCCCAGACCAGGGGCCTCATATACAGAGGGTGCGTACGTGCAAACACTTGGTGTAAGCACTTTTCCAGGCTCACGTTCAGATGTATCAAGAGTGAAATGATCGTGGAAATGTGCGGTCCTCCATGTCAACTCATTGACTGGTGTACGCACGTTTCTATTGCTTTGAGCCGTTGGCGACACTTAGAGGTGATGCTGGGATGTAAAAATGTGAAAAATAATGTAAAAGAAGGTCATTCCTCAATGTGCACATCAGAGACACTTAGATGAACAATTAACACACCCAGGTGTTTGCAATCAGATGAGTGGATAAAACAGTGTGTGTAAAACGGTGCAGAAGATACCGTTAACAACAACGGCAGCCTTGGACCTGTTAGAGGATATTGCCAATGGAGCAGTGCCAAGAGAACAAGTTGTCGGAGACCGAGAGAATTTTTTGGCTCAGGATCGTCCTGAGTCAAAAAATCCTCTCGGTCCCCGAAAACCCAACTGGCTCATCAGCCGCTTTAGGTTCCTGAGGGCAATCCTCTTAGAACTGTGCGCGGAGCTGCGGCCAGTATTGGAGCGCAACACGGCCGGGAGCCATGTCCTACCTGTGCCGACACAGGTGCTGACCCACTGGGCTTCCTAGCCACAGGGTCATTTCAGAGGGAGCTGGACGACCGATCGGGACTGTGCCAGTCGACATTGAGCCGAGCTGTGTGGGGTGGAACTATCAGAATGTCAGCCAGGTACATCAAGCTCCCATACCGCAGTTGAACAGGACGACGTAAAAGTGCAATTTGTAGCGAAGGCCGGTTCTCCTGATGTAATCTGAGCTATCGACTGCACACACATTTCTATAAAGGCACCATCAATAGATGGATGTGTTTATATAAACAGAAAGCATTTTCATTCAGTTCAATGTACAGATCATCTGTGATGCGCAAATACATTTAAGTAACGTTGTTACGAGGTGGCCTGAATCAAAACACGACTCATTCATTCTGACCAACAGCGTAGTTGGGAACAGGCGAGAAGCTGCACGGTGCGGGATGGGTGGCTTCTTGGTGAGTAAATAATTTAACTGTCTTAATATTGATCCCTCTGGCACGCGTTAAGCATGTGCGCCCCGGACGGGCATCAGCAGCTGGCTGTTGCAGCAGACCGGAGGATCGGCTGGAGGAATCCGGGTCTGTGACATGAGGCTGGGACTGCGTCTCAGTTTTCTCCTGCCTCATTGTCTGTTAGAAAATAATAAATTGAGTAATTTGACATGAGACAAAGTCTTTGATTTCCTCTTTGATATCCTGGCAAGATTACGCAAGAACCTGTATGTTGTTTGGCTGCGAGCAGATTATTATATGACCCATATAATGAATAAATCTGTGAGTTACACAACATATATTTACCTTGGGGTGATCTGTGTGACCTACGTGTGCTCCCACCACCCCTGTGACAGCAGTGTCACCCACAATAGCGGCGACTCTCTGCTCAAACGGGTTGAGTTCCTCCTGGTTACTGTTATCTGATCGTGCAGAGAGGGGAATCCCACCTGTAAGCCCTGTTTATACTAATTTGCATATTTAAATTGGGGGCGTGGAGAGGGAGGAGTCTGATACTCCAACATGTGCGGTCAATTCCACGTTGAGTGAGATGTACAAAGGAAATGTGCTTTAGTTCATCTGGATTTGTTGTGCGTACACAGTTTTCTGGATTGAAGCGTACGCCAGGTTTCAGTATGAAATCCACGCAAGTCTTTGTACATGAGGCGCCTGGATTAGAGCATCAGTCAGTGGTGCAACGTGGAGTTGGTGGATGGAACAAGACATGATGTCCTAGATGTGCTCAGTTGGATTCAGGTCTGGGGAAC